>NC_136497.1:90502969-90547969 GCF_053919585.1 Euprymna scolopes
GAAAGAGAGCCCTGGTAACTAGGCAAATATAGACCTCATTATCAGACCTGCATCCGGAAAGGCAACTCAATTTTATAACCACAGCAGAAGCTGCAATATACCAGACTAGATGCAGAACGCCATTGTCTTATTAGACGGACGGTTGTAATCACGATTTTGCACAGAACACTTTAGTTATTAGTTGCGGGCTCTCGTGTAATGAATGAATGCGTGAATGTAGGATTGACATGAAATTCTTAAGGATAAACAAAAATGACCGAAAAATGGGCTGGAATTACTTAAATAAATAAAAAGTAAATGACTTAGAATGACTTTAATGAACTTAAGGATGAATTGAATAACCTTTAGAATGACTTGAATGCTTAAAAAATAACTGGAATCTTTCAAAAATAACTTGAATGGTCTGGAGAATGACTTGAATTGCTTTGAGAATGACGCTGTAAAGTGGGTGATAATTTTACACTAAATTAATACAGAAAAGTGATCCCTCACTTTATATCACAAAGCTACAAACATAAGTACAGCATGTAGTAAGAACAGATACTACACTTTGATCTTGGCCAAAAGGCCAAGAAAAGGGTATTTATTTGCTCCCCCACCGAGCAAATTAGGCAGAAGGCCGATTTTTAATGTGAGGAGTGAAGGGGAAATGGAGGCCAACTTCCCGGGGAGTAGGGGAGCTGGATAGTGACAATTGGTATGGAGGGTTGCCCCTACATTGACCAAGGTCTTATATGTGAGGCTGCCCCAACATATGGCCTTTGCTTGCAGTATCTGTCGGTACAGATACTACAGTTTGAGATATTACATCATTTATTCATGTTAAAATAGTGAAAATCAACAATGAACAAAAAACTTAGGCACATGGCCAACACAAAACGGGAGATTGTGGGGGTCGTCGGTCATCCTTGTCACTCCAGAACTAATAAAAATCAAAAGTTTCTCCCACCTAGTATTTTCTTTCACCATAATACCGCATTCACCATTTCATACTGGGGGAGGTCCTACTTAACTCCTAATTTTTCATACTGGGGGACGTCCTACTTAACTCCCAATTTTAAAAATAAATGCCGCGTGATGCAGCCTTCTTCTATCACATCTGATCTTCACCCGTAGTTGGTGTTTAAAGAAAGCGATCAGATACTGATCAGAAAAAAACACACACCCCCCGGCAACCTTGCAAACGCGACGTCCAAATCACCATTCTCGCCACGGCCAGGATCGTAACGTAGATCATTTGTCTTTCCCGGTCACCTGGTGGCCTCACATTGTCCACGATATTGGATACGGTAATTGGGTGAGGATGCTCAGGATCGATGCGAGCCGTCACCTCGCTGACATACGACTAGTACCGGCGGAGTTCGCGGCAATCGAAGAAAGCATGATCAGTCGTTTCTATGGTCGTTGTCTTACAACGGGGACAATCAGGCGACTCCAAAAACCCGGAACTGCATTATACGTTGTTGAGTGGAGGTGCATTTCGGGCCAATCGCCAGGTCAGAGAGAACTCGGAATTGTTAAGATGACTCGAACTTTGTGCCCAGCTCCACGCGGAGCGGATCTCACTCTGCTGCCAACCCAAACGCGCGCATAGCGGGTCGTCGGCAGCCCCCTTCACTAGATCCCTGTGGAGTTCCCTACGGGTAGCAGTCACAAGGTCGCTGGACCTTGGTAGTCGTTTTAGCGCGGCTCGGCACTCTTTCCTGTAGGCAGATTCTCCCCACGGCCTGCGACGGATCTCGATAGAAGAGTCGAGAACGAGGTCGGGGAAGGCGGCAGTAACCACATGGTGCCACGGTTGGTCATCTTGCATATAGTGGCTGAGGAAGGCCGGGCTCTCAGCGTCTCAATGACACTTCAAGTCCGGCATTCCCAAGCCTCCCTCACACGGACGTTCAATACAGACCTGTCTGCTAATCCAGTGTCTTCCTTTGTCCCAAAGAAGCGAGTTCGACAAGAGTTTTTAGGTGTTGTGCAGGCAGGAGAAGTACGACCAGTCGGTAAATGATGAGAGGAAAGACGTTAGTGGTGCACGCCTCAGCTCTACCCTTTAAGGAAAGTTTCCTAGGAAGTTGACTGCAGCCTCCACCTTTGACCAATTTTTGTCAAGCTGAAGACCCGTTCAAACCCACACGCCGAGGATCCGAATCGGGCCATCTGTCCAGCTGAAGGGCGTCGGGAGGTTCGCGTTGCCACTCCAGGCGTCCAACCGCAGTCCTTCCGACTTGCTGCGGTTTATCTTAGTCCCTGTAATTCTTTCATACTGAGCGAGCGCCTCCGAGAAGATCGCAATATCTCTGAAGCTCGACACAAAGACCGTGGCATCATCGGCGAACGCGGATACATTGGCTGTTGAGCCACTGGGTATTGCAATTCCACGCAGGGCCGAATTGTTTCCCCACATCTCAGCTTGCGGAGCAGGGGCCCCAAAGCCAGGACATAGAGCACGGGCGACAGCGGACCACCCTAACGAACCGACCGAGAGATAACAAAGGGTTTCGAGTGCTTTCCGTTGACTTGCACGACGGCTGTGGGCTGTCGATACATCACGGAGATCCACTTGCAGAAGTCCAGTTTAAAACCGGCGGACTCTAAGACAGATGCCAAGAAATGATGGTCGACCCTATTGAAAGCTGTGGACTGATCTAAGTTGATCAGCGCGGCTTCCGTGTCGTCATCTATCCCTCCCTCTAGGATCGTGCGGATGAGGTGCAAGTTGTTCTGAATCGATCTCCCCTTCACAGCGTAGTTCTGTTCCGGTTCAACCAACTCGCCGATAACAACCTGCAGCCGATCTGACAGGACCTTGGCCCAAATCTTCAACTCTGTGTTTAGCAGAGTTATGGGCCTGTGATCGTCTAACTCTTCCCCACCATGCCCGTCACCTTTCCTCAGCAATGTGATCACTCCCTTGGTGACTTGCCATGGGATTGATCCGTGAGCAAACCAATGGTTGAACACATCCGTCAGAAGAGGCAGAAATATGGGCGACCGCCTCAAATACAGTTCGTATGGCAGACCATCGAGTCCCGACGATCTATCACAGCTGACCTGCTTCAGCGCCGTAAACACCTCCCACTCCGTAACCCGGCCCTCTCAACTAGCCGCTCTAGCCGCCTCGAGGCGGGGAGAGTCAGCCAAATAGTTGCTAAACTCAAGGACCGGAAGACGGGCTGCTGCGTAAAACGCTCCTCGAAATGTTCTCGAAACCCCTCGCAGATCTCCCGAGTGGATTCCGAGGTGCGTCCATCTGGATGTCTTACCTTTGCAATGTACTTGTCCGAGGCAGGCCTAGAAATTTCTCGATGCGCGTCAGTGTTGGAGTTGACTGCTTCATTGCCTACGTTTCTAAGCCTAGCTCTGACTACTTGACCTTCATAGCGCTCGCTATTCTCACGCAGAAGGTCCTGCTTTGCTAGTTCCTGACTAACCCTATCACCCTCCCCCGTAGCCCGGCTAGTTTCTGCTCTAGCTTCTTCTTTGTATTGGCCTTATCTAGTGCGAGGGGGTGGGCATACTTGACGGGGAAGATTCTAATTTTGGCTTTTAGACCTACCCACTCCTTACTTCCGCCAACCGCCCCCACTAGTGCTTTTGTAATTAATTCTATTAGCTTCTCTTGGAAGTCTTGTATCTCCAGAAGGGAAGTGTTTAACTTCCAGTGAGCCACTAACTTAAGCCTATTTCCTAGCTTCAGCCGGGCCATAACTAGTTTATGATCCGTCTGCCCTAGCCAAGTGAACGTGGGACAAGAAAAGACGTCTACTTCGCCTCTCCTAACTAACATCCTGTCCAAGTAAGTGTTTGGATAGGAGGAAACACTATTGGTCCACGTTCACATCTCCTGCCCCGGATGCTCGACCCAAAACCTGTCGATCAGACCGCATCTAGCCATCAGATCAGCCAGGCTGGACTCACAACTCTCCGATCCTCTAGCATCGCCTCCTACCTTATCTATCTCGATGTCTAAGATGGCGTTCCAATCTCCCATTAGAACTACCCGATTCCGACAATCTACAAACGCGTCAAGCTGACTGAAGAATGAGACCCACTCACGAGCAGTACTGGGCGCATATACCGCGATCACCCGAAACACAGAATCTTTTACGGTAACATCGGCCACAACCAGCCTGCCCACCGCATCTCTATGAACAACGTCGACCGTCGCCAACAGGGTACGTTTAACCAGCACGGAAACTCCCTTCCCCGGCAGGCTGCCATATGCTGAAAAAATCTCAAAATCTCGGGCCAGTAACTGACATTCCACAGAGGAAACGAAATGCGTCTCCTGAATTGAAGCCACATCCACTCCCAGGGACAAGAGGTCGTGCCGGAGGCGAGCCTCCCAGCCCGATGATCTCAAGCCCTTCGCATTCAAACTAGTCAAATTCAAAACCATGGTACCTATCTTAGGGTGTGTCACACTCAGCTCCGAAGTCAGCTGGGGAGAGGACGCCGACGTTATGTGCCATGCTCAAGGTGGTCAGGTTTTTCATATCCTGACCTTCTCTCACAATGCTGCCGATGTCCATGGATAAATTAATTTTATGGCCCTGTCGAGTAACGGATAGACCAACACTAGGGCCTTTCCCTTGCATTGTTTTGACAGTTCGCCAAGAGAAGGGTCATTTTTTTCACCAGTTCGATTCCCGGAAACGCCCCTTCAGCGGCCTGCAGCCTTGTACACAAGTTGGTCTTGCAGCCCTCTGGAGTTCTGACAAAAGTTATTAGGAGTGGGGCGTCCAGGAAATTTGAGGGGATATTTACATCTTTCCCCTCTATCTGCTTGTAATCGAGCAGAGGTTTTAAATTTTTCCTCTGCCGTTGGGAAATGTCTGTGGCCACAGATAGAGGGTCTATATATCATAGATCCTCAGGGGCAAGGACTTTAAATCTGGTTGGTCTGCGAGAGGCAGAGGAGTCTCTCCCCTCCCTCGGTTCATTCTTTTCCTTTTCTTTTTAGTGTGGTTGCTTAGTTTGCATTGGTGTGGGGACGGGTGTTTGTGTGGTGCCTGGTGTTGCTGCTGGTGCAGTGTCCGGTGTTGGTGTGGTGTCTGGTGTTGGTGCCATGTTTGTTTGGTGCGGTATCTGGTTTTGGTGTGGTGTCTGGTGTTGTGCGGTGTCTGGTGTTGGTTCGGTGTGAGGTTTGGGGGTGGAAGTGGATTTTGTTGTTAGGGGTGCTGTATGTTCACAGGAATGGGGGCACCTTTTCTTCGTCTTTTGTTTTTCTTTTTTATTCTTTCGAATGAACCGGGGAGAGGTGAGGTTAGGTTACTCTCCCTCTCACTTGCGGATTCATCCTCAGAGGAGCAGTCTTTTCTCCGCTTGATCCCCGTCTCGATTGGTGTGGGGACTGTTGATTGTGTCTGCTCCTCTAGTTGCTGCTGCATCTGTTTTTGTTGTTGCTGCTCTCGCTGGTGTCGTTGCTGCTGCTGCTTCTGTTGCACTTGCTGCTTTTTCTGCTGCGGTAGTTGTTGTTGCTGCAGCTGTTTCCGCGGCATCGGCTGCTGTGGCTGATGTTGTTGCTGCATTTGCAGAGGCTGCTGCCTCGATTTTTGGGGTGGTGGTGGGACGGTGGCAGAAGGGATTAGGTGCGTTCGTTTTTGTCTCACTACCGTGCTCCATTCTTCCCCCTTGGCCTTCTGGGTGGTTTGGGTTTTCCTTGGAGCTGGGGTTGGTGCTGCGGTTGCAGGGGTTGTTGCCGCATGTTTTGGCGCGGGCGCTGTCTCAGGGGTTGTGACCACCTTTTGGGTTGTTTGATTAGGGATTACCTTTGGGGGGCAGCTCCTAGCCATGTGGCCCTGCTTTTGGCAGAACCAGCAGTGTGGACGACGGCCCTCCACCACTACGGTTATGGTGGCGTCTTTGTATGTCAGCAGCAGAGGTATCGCTCGAACACCCTCCCTCTTCAGCCTGATTGGGTTGGAGGATGTCCCACGGCGAAGCTCCTCTGGTACAGGTATAGTACCGGGATGTTAAGTTTGTGGAGGAGCCCTGCCATGTCTTCCTTCTTAATCCCCAGGAGGCGATTTTCCGGTATATCGGAAATGGCAAAGGACAGGACTCTGCCCTCAATCGCCTCCCAGGCACCTGGTGTGGGTTTTATATCTGCCCCCTCTATGTATTGCCTGTCAGGTACAGGTCTCTATACTCTTGCGGAGATAGGTGTTTTTCTACGGTCTTTCCCCACGCAGACCCTCTTGGTGGTGTTGGTGTTGGTATGGGGTCTTTTGTGGTGTTAGACCATTTTTGGTCTTTTATGGAGGTCGCCCCTGCCTCTTTATTGGCGACGCTTCCTGCCTCCCCAGATTTCTTAGTCTGTCCTTTTGTGTGAGTGTCGCATTTTTGAGGGGCGGCTCCCCTTTTAGTGTCTTTTGGGCCTGATTCTCCTTGGTTAGAGTCTTTTTCGGGAGCAGCTTCCCGTTTTGGGGAGTCGGCTTCTTGGGGAGCATGATCTTTTTTTGTTTACTTTGAGGCCATCTGCTCCTTCCTCGTTTGTGAGGTCCAGGCGGTATGCCCCTCATTTTCTTGATCTGCTCCTCTTTTGGGAGAGCAGCCCTCCTGGAGAGCGCTGTCCCCCTTTTTGTCTTTTTGTTCTGGCACCTCATCCTTTTTGTGGTCGGAGTGAGATGCTACGACCGATTTTGGTTTTGCTCCCCTTGGGGGAGTCGCCCTCGGGGGAACTGTTGTTAAATTTCCCCCCTCCTGGGGAGTGTTGAATCCTGTGATATCCGTGCGGTACGCCCCATCAGCGGTTGTTTTTTCCTGTAGGGGAGTCGTCCTCTTGGGGAGTAGTAGCCCCCTGGCTGGGGGTATACATATTAGTGGCCCCCTGGCTGAGCGTATCCATATTATCCGGGTTGGGGGTGTCCGTTTTTGTTCCCTCTTCTTTTAAAAAAATCACTTAAAAAGTGACGTAGAGTCGGCGTCCAAAGTGGGGAGCCGACTTTGACGCCAAAAAGACGTGGCGCCAAAAGGCGGCAAGAGGGGAGATAGAACTGAGAGAGGGAGTGGGAAGTTAGTGGAGGGAAGAGAGAAGGTGTTTCCGACCCTCCCTCGCGGTAAGGTCGTAAATTATCAGCTCGATCCCCCTCTGAGGGTGGGGGAGAACAGAGAAAGACAGACAAAGTGGGGGTGCGGACAGAACGCTACCCAACAAGCTCGTCAGGTGTTCCGGGCACGAGAATGTGTCGCCAGAACAGCACTGCCTCGCGCGGTGTATGTATCAGAACAGATACTACACTTTGAGATATTAAATCCTTTATACTTTGATCCCGGCCAAAAGCCCAAGCAAAGCTTAAAAAGCTAAGAACAGCATCTAATAAGAACAGGTATTTTATCTTAACCGACAGACCGACCGACCGACCAACCGACCGACGGAGTGACTTGCAAGGGACTAAAAAAGACGGATAGAAAGAAAGACTGATATGAGAGAAGGAAATTTAGTAAACGCAAACAGTGTCATATATTTAAATGTAAGCTACGTTTTTTCTTTCTTTCTTTTTTCTAAGAAATCAATGGGACATAAACAAATATATATTAAAAGCATGAAAATTAAGTTGTTTTTACTCTTTTTTAGGTAGAGAAATCTGCCTGTTTTCAAAAGGGATACTGGATATAATCAAATACATTGGTGTAATTCGACAGATTGTCAAGGACAAAGGCGCCCATGGCAAAGACAATAAACGCAGAAAGTGAAAGGGTATATTAATATAAAAAAAAATGTTTTCTAAGGTTTTGGAGATAGACTCCCTGCATAAATATATACTTAAGTAATATTTTTTGGATGAGTGCAATTCATTTGGAGTGAAGGGAGAATAATAATATTGTGCAGTTTGAGGTAAGACCTGTTGTCATTTAAATGAGGTCATCATTTATTATTAACAACAGTCATATATAGAATATTTATTACCAACAAACATTATATATAGAATATATATTACAAACAAAAATTATATATAAAATATATATTAAAACAAAAATTATATATAGAATATATTACAAACAAAAATTATATATAGAATATATTACAAACAAAATTATATATAGAATATATATTACAAACAAAAATTATATATAGAATATATATTACAAACAAAAATTATATATAGAAAATATATTACAAAAAAAATTATATATAGAAAATATATTACAAACAAAAATTATATAGAGAATATATATATTAGAAAGAAAAATTATATATGGAATATATATTACAAACAAAAATTATATATGGAATATATATTACAAACAAAAATTATATATAGAATATATATTACAAACAAAAATTATATATAGAATATATATATATTACAAAGAAAAATTATATATGGAATATATATTACAAACAAAAATTATATATGGAATATATATTACAAACAAAAATTATATATAGAATATATATTAAAAACAAAAATTATATATAGAATATATATTACAAGCAAAAAGTATATATAGAATATATATTTTAAACAATAATTATATATGGAATATATATTACAAACAAAAAGTATATATAAAATATATATTACAAACAAAAATTATATATAGAATATATATTACAAACTAAAATTATATATAGAATATATATATATTACAAAGAAAAATTGTATATTGAATATATATTACAAACAAAAATTATATATGAAATATATATTACAAACAAAAATTATATATAGAATATATATTACAAATAAAAATTATATATAGAATATATATTACAAACTAAAATTATATATGAAATATATATTACAAACAAAAATTATATATAGAATATTTATTACAAACAAAAATTATATATAGAATATTTATTACAAACAAAAGTTATATATGGAATATATATTACAAAGAAAAATTATATATAGAATATATATTAAAAACAAAAATTATATATAGAATATATATATATATATATATATATATATATATATATTACAAACACTTACGAGTGTAGAAATGGACCACAATAAAGTATGCCCTATTCTGAAATATATGACAGAACGTATTTTGATCTGTATAGTTCATAATAATCTATTATGATGAAAGAAGTCACATGAATTTTGTGGTATTTGGTTTGCTTCGAACCTTTATAAAAACAGACATCTCACAAAATCGTTGACATCAAAAGCTACCAGAGTTTCGGCCATTATTGAGGTGTCCTGCTCTTAGATAAAATGTAGTCTTTTGCAGTTCTATGAGTTCTAGGCTTTGACTTATCACCTTTTGAAATGAGATAAATTCATTGTAAAACGCTGGAGGTGCCTTTACCCGAGAATGTTAATAGGGCTGCCAGCCATTTTTTTGGAGGTAAGAGACCTCTTTCCCTTATAGTGCTGGCTTCTCAAATTCAATTTTTTTCGACCTTGTATTACATCTTCACGGCGTGGGAGGAAGATTTAACTCGATTTGAATAATGAGTTCACAAAAACTGTGTTTTTGTTTGGATCACAGAAAAATACGTCGACATTAACCATTGTAGGCGTATTGTTTACAAAAATATTTACTAGAGAAGTGTTCGGTTTTCATCGGTTTCGTTTAATTACTAAGATAAATCTATACCATATCCTGCTTGTCCATTTCTTATTAAATTAATACGTTATGTTTTGAAAGGAGGCAAAGACAATATTTGATAGTCAAACTACTTTAATTTGTTGTAATTTCCATGTGCAGGAGTTGGTTATAGAGCAAATAAATTAGTAATACCTTACGTAAAAAAGGGAACATTCAACAGAAATCGATAAAAAGATATTGCTGTTGGAGTATGTATTAGTACTTATTATTTGAAAGTACTAATTAGTAATTAATAATTCATCTCATTTGAGTAAGTTCTATATTTCAAATACAATGGCCACTATGTTAATAAACTCGTATTTGTTTTGTTTTTTATGTCCAGAAAACTATTTTTTTTCGCTATCCAGGAAAATATTGGCGTCATAAAATATATATCTTTTGATTAAACATATTTCTAATTTCGTGGAATTTCCATGAGTCCTTATAGTTTTCCTTATTTTTTCTTTTGTATTTCGAATTCTTATATGTTCACGTCATTATATGGTATATAGTTCATATGCCCTGGATTATGAGTTCAGTATTGGCTTTGTATGGGATGTAGACGTAGTTTAAAATTCATAATAAAAAAAACTTATGACCGAATTTCTGGCGGAACACAAAGTCCCCATTTATTACACTTTGACTCTGCACAGAATTCTAATTTTCTCTACGTTATATCACAAAAGTCACACACACACTTTTTAATTATTTTCAAATAATTTATTTCATTACTTAAACGATCAGGGATTGTATTTATTCCCTTTAGCTATTCCAACATAAGCGTAAGCGCTTCTAAACTACTCTCTGTTTTTGCAGGGTGTCATGACACCCCAGTTTCAGAAACCAAACCCGCTATTATCGAATGTCGTGGTGTCTACCACGGCATTGTTAATATCAACCGGAACTCTTGACCAATCAGTGCGTGTCTTATTTCGCAATAACTAACCGAGTACATTGTATTCATTCGCATTCTGATGAAATCAAATTCACATCTATTCGAATCCAATTCAATTAAAAACGGCCGCTGTACTTTGAAACTTGGCCAGCAATTTCCTGGAAGCAATATCTCGTTGCCTGGTCCAATCCTATGCCTATTCCACTACGACCCCCGTCTCACTCTCTCTCTCTTTCTCTTTCTCTTTCTCTTTCTCTCTCTTTCTCTCTATATCTCTATTCACCGCTGCCTCGTTCTTCCTCTGAGTTGTTCCAGGCGTGGCGTCTTGGCTCAACAACAATGATTAGTCGAGTCTATTAGAGGAACGGCGCTGTTACTCGGATGGCAACAAGTGGCTATTGATTGGAGTGTGGGGGTTAAAAGAACAACGGAGCGAAAGGTTTGAATTTGCC
Organism: Euprymna scolopes; assembly: GCF_053919585.1. NCBI lineage: Eukaryota > Metazoa > Mollusca > Cephalopoda > Sepiida > Sepiolidae > Euprymna > Euprymna scolopes. The sequence continues at coordinate 90,513,866 of NC_136497.1, forward strand.
ACACAGAGGGGCTCTACATGTTGGTAGATAGGGCGGGATCGGGACAATCAATTATATTATAAGAATTTATCCGGGAAAATTACCAAAGAATGAAATGGGGTGCACAGAAAATGTTTAAACGATGAATGCTTAATAAAATGTTAGACAAGCAATAAAAATAGTGGAAGAACACACACATACAAACACATGCACACGGATATATGTATATAATATTATATTGAAGTAACTTTGTGTGTCTGTGAGTTCGTTCGCTGTAGACTTTACTAAGCCGATTTCTTTTAAGTTTCACACAAATATTATTCATGTATCTGCCAGTGTTCAGAGATCAGTTTCTATGGGAATATCTTCGAAAAGTATCGATAATCGATATTCACAATAATCCGATTAAAAAAATAAGAGTCGATTTCGCCCAAAGTTTACAACGTATGCAACCTAACATCACAAGTTGATTTGAGAAGTCTTATTTCTACACAAGCAAAAAAACCCGGCATATAAAATCAAGAGCATGTTCTTGGATATAACAGGGACGAGTCCGAAATGAAAGTCAATGTTTAAAGCAAAATTGCACCATGATACTTGACTTTTACTATTTTAAACTTATATTCAAGACATTATCACCGCACTTGCAGAAAGAACATGCATGTGACATCAATAACAAGCTCTTTCATATGACAGGGATGCGTTCGAAATAGTTTTTTTTTCTGTTTCTGAGTGCAATTATGATACTTGAATTTTACATTCGGGACTTTAATTCAAGCCGGTAAGTTTTAAAATAATTTTATTTAATCAACAGTAGGGTCTCTGCCGTAAAATGTAGCCTACAATGAATTGTGGTCTAAGTCACTGCAAGAAGGCATGTAAAGCTCCCTTCCCGGTTCACCGCGACCAGCCCCTAACTAAAGTAAGCATACATCGATTTGATTTAAAAATGGGTGATTTCGCCGATTTTGAGGACAAAATAAATATGGAAGTGTGAGAATTTTGTGGGATGGAATAGAAATAAAAACAAAACTAAGTCAAACCAGTGAATACGCAACGTTCAAGCCTTACAATGTGTAGAGAATTTCCTGTCTGCATTTAGCATTTGTAGGATATTTTTTACAAAGGAATCACCACTTTTCAAGGCCAGTAGACCACTTGAGGATAGGAGTTAATGAGTGTACAGCAGTTAATAGGACATTATCGTAGTAATCGATAGTAGTGGAAATTTGGTAAATTAAATTACTTAACGATACGGCTCATCAAGAACTTGTTTATGTTGGGTTTAAAGCCGACCATATTGTAGCCAGTTGAAAAGCAGGGAAACAGAAGAGAGTTCCATAAGCGTGCAGAAAGAAGCTTTGTCCATGAAATCTACGTTTAGGTCTAGAAACAGATAAAGAGTAGGGGAAATTATTGATAGTGGTTTCGCCTATACGAGTAGTTTTCGTGAAATTTTGGCAAGAAGGGGGCCATAGATAAAAACTCAGACCAGCACTTGCCATGAAAATAACGATAAAGCAGATACAGGTTTGCAACGTCTTATCTAAAGGAAAGAGGTTACAGGGAAGTGAAAAAGGCCATCTTCACGAAGATATGAAGTTTTTTCTTTAACTCTGTCAAAGCAGAATAAGATGATTCTAGCAGCTCCTGTCCAGATATGGCAACAATATTCTATCATAGGACGTACTTGTCTCTAATACAGGTAGATAATTGCATCAGCAGTGAGATATCTACTGAAGCCGTAGAACGACCTGACCATTTTCCAGCTACGTTGGCAACGGATTTGATGTGCGTGTTACATTTAAGATCAGAAGTAAAGGTTAGTCTCGGAAGCTTGTTAAAACATGGAGCCTCCGCAAAACGAGGGTCATTTATTTCAATTGATGGCGGACGGGGAACAGAGCGTTGATGATGTAACAATAAAAGCTTGGGTTTAGATGCATTTAAATTAACCAGCCACCTATTTCTCCTATTGCACAACGTGCTAAAAATCAGAGGAGAAAGAATCAGGGAGAACATGGTTATTGACGGTCTTTGAAATGTTGCCATAGATAATAGTGTCCTCAGCTTTAATATCTACGAATTATCTTTTTTGCAGTCTCTTGGTCTTACTGGAGTGGAGGATAATAATTCTTCTAGTCGGGTGTTATTTGAGATAACATCACTTGGAGAAGGTACACCATTCCTCGTAAAAGCCAGTGTTTATATTAGCAATGCCAAGGAGATCTTGTGCCGCCAATACGATGTGATTTTGAACATTTAGTCAGAATTTATTTGTAAGGAAAAGTATCCTCGTGCCAGGTTGTCCTGACGAAGCCGTGTACAGAAATAGCTTAGACACTCGAGGATAGTGACTAGTAGCCATCCAAGTTTCTCTCAATTTTGTTTCTTTTGTTTTAATGTCATCATTTTGTTTTTCATGCCGATGCCAGACAATCCTCTACAATTTCAGTCACTCCAACCTAAATTGTGGGTGATTGTCTGTTTTTTTTGTTTTGTTTTTTGGGTTTTTTTTTCAATTTTCTCATTTGTTCAATCTGGGAATGGGGCATTCTACTGAATGCCAAACATTCACCTGCTATATTATTCCAACTGAAATATATATTTTAAGATTCTGGCAACCCTTTTAAGTGCAATTGTTTGTATCTCTCTTGCACTTGGTTCATCGGATATATTTGCCAGGTATTTTTTAAATCGTTTTTCTATGAGTTTAGTTGCTCCTATAATTACTTGAATCATAGAGATCTTCCTAAGATTCCAGTTTCTTTTCATGCCATACATAAAACCTTGGCATTTTATCACCATTTCCTTTTAGATACTGTGAATTTTGATACGTAAAGTCAAATCAAGACAGCAGAAACAAAACAAAACTATGAGTCAAGATGACAAATGAGGTCACGTTTTTCAAGCTGAGAGAAGACACAAGTTTGCAAATAAGTCCCTCTCTGCAAGCCGTACAACAAAGAACACCAATAATGCGAGTCTGCCATTAACTGTATGAGACAGTTGGCCAGTCATGTAGAAAATTTTGATGAATTAAATGCAAAATGTTACCTTGATGTCTCTTTCCGTGTGCATTACTCATATCAGTTGTTAAGCAGTTCACTTCGTAACTAAATAATTAGCAAAAAGAACATTAGTCTCTCTCTCTCTCTCTCTCTCTCTCTCTCTCTCTCTCTCTCTCTCTCCTTTACAGTTAGATATTCCTAATCACAGCGCTATTTGTCCTTGCAAAAAATGATTGTAAAAATGTTATCAGCCTCAATCCTAATTTATTCATAGATGTAAATATCAGTATGTATTACGATATATACATATATACATACATTTCATATATATATATATATATATATATATATATATATATATATATATATATATTTCTAATCTCTAGGATATTTTAACTTTTAGACGTAATCCACTATACTAGTTTACTCCAATTTATTTTTTTCTCTCATAAAATGTATATATATGTATATATAATATCTAATTTACATAAGGAAAACACGTTGCTCTCCCCCATCATTATATATAGCCCCAATCCTCCGACTCCCTCGTCAATTACCATCCCTCTTGAAGAAGCCCGCATAAAGCGGGCGAAACGTTGAGTATCCAGGTCCTTCCACCTCCATTTTATTTCATATATATATATATATATATATATATATATATATGTGTGTGTGTGTGTGTGTGTGTGTGTGTGTGTGCGTGCATAGTATTAATGTGGAGTAATAGTAGTGTAATTTATATATTTATTGATATAAATTATGATACATCAATTTTACTGTATATATATATATATTACTGTATATATATATATATTACTGTATATATATATATATACATGCCTATATATTATGGTTTTATTCATGCACATTCTGCATATATATTTATGTAAGTAAATTGTTGTCAATAAGTATGGCAATAGATGATAATTCGGATATATGTTAATATTGATATTTTGAACTAAAGCTTGCTAGATAAATACTATATATATATATATATATGTGTGTGTGTGTGTGTGTATGTGTGTGTATGATCTATTCTTTATGATTAATGGTCCAAATTTTTTGGTAAATTGTATACTACGTCTACTTAGAAATTAATCGTCATCACATTTCTTCTTATTTTGTGTTGTCTTACCTTTTACTGTCCTTTTTTGTCTACAATTTTTACTTCTTCCCATAAAAGCAGATGGGTTCTTACTTTCCCATCTATATATGATCAGTTATTTCCGACTTTTCAATATCTTCACGTATTAGGGCTTTACGACTTTTGTTTTCTAATCTTGTTTTTAGTGGGCGACATGACTCAGCATTCGTATAGTTTTACACATTTATATAGAATCTCATACACACAGTTTTTAGTCATATTTGTTCTTTAGAAAACTTGATTTGCACAAGCTGTTTCCGGACAGTCAAATCCCTCCTGAATATTGTTCTTATCTCATTTTAAATACATTTACACGTATTCGACAAGCGCTTCATGTAAGTTATAAGAATTCTGATGAGTTTCGGGGTGGTTTTCTTTGGTGGCTGGTGCAGATTTCTTTGAGCTGATGTCATGTTTTTGGATAGTTGTTCTGTTGACGGTTTCTCTAAAATAGTCCATCTTCCCTTGATATGTATTGCTGTTACTACTTAGTGTCTTTGTTTGGTGCTGTAGATTTTTTCGTTAGCTTATATGGCTAGAAGAAATTAAATTTTACGTACTGTCCATTAAACATTTGTTCTCGGTACACAGATGACATAAATTACCTGACCAGTGCGAGTTATCAGAACATATATTTTATCCAAACTTTACCATTAAATTTTTTTTTAGAAAAATGTGAAATTATTAAAATCCACGTAGTTTGAAACAATTAAAGATAGACTTTAACATTTCAAGAACGTCTTTGTGTAAAAACTAAAGTACGCAGGGACAACAACAATTAAAAGCTTTGGAAAAGATTAAATGAGGAAAACAGTCAAAACGTATGAATAACGCAGACCAAGTATGTGTAGATTCATAGAGGCGATGTTCATATAAAGAGCGACAGGGGATCAAACAGTCACTGGGCAACCCGCCAAATAACCCACGGATGACCAGCATACAGATAAAGAAAACATAGGTAAGTAAAACCTAGATGTATATTCATAAAAAATAAATGTCAATCATAGGAATCGTTACTTACAAGGAAATGTCATTTTTAGAACAAAACTTGAAACCACGCCGCCTCTGAGGAACGAATAAAATGATGTCGGTCAGCCGAGATATAATAAAAACAACATAAAATGAGAGGATAAATACAGTTAATACATATAAAGTGAGAATAGTGTCTGAAAATTGTTATTCAGACATCAGATTTACACACATACACACGCACGCATATATATGTATATATATATATATATATATATATATATATATAAGTGTATTTAGGCATCATTCTTTCATTCAGGCAAACATTATTAAAAACAACAGAGACACCTTGCTTAATGATTCTTTTTTTCATTTTTTCGATCTTTCGTAAGATTTTTTTAACTTCAAGATGGAAGGCATTTACAAATGTTCAATGGTCTACACGAGCGCTTTCGATTCTTCCTTGAATCATCATCAGGTGGAGATAAAATATTAAAAATAGAAATGAAATATATAGTTACGAATGATGAAAAGAGTCAATCAAAAGTCGATTAAAATATACATTTACGAGTGATAAAAAACTCGATTAAAAATTAGGATGATAAAAGGCAATGTTAGTAAAACCAGACGTATACTGGTTATGCTAAACATTTCAGCACATTATTGCTACTTTCAAAATTAATGCAATTTATAGATGGGTGCTGGGTTTTTATATATAGTGCTTCAAGTATTTTTTAATTTTTTACAATTACTTTCTCGTTGCAAAATCCTCGTGTTGTCCACGAGGACCTTTCTAAGATTAGACGGGGGCACCTGATGATGATTCAAGAAAGAATCGAAAGCGCTCGTGTGAACCATGGAACATTTGTAAATACCTTCCATCTTGAAGTTAAAAAAAATCTTACGAAAGATTGAAAAAATGAAAAAAAGAATCATTAAGTAAGGTATCTCTGTTGTTTTTAATAATGTTTGCCTGAATATGTATATATGTATATACACACGCACACGCATATATATCGTTAGTAATTATTCATACAACATATTATTTACTTCACAAGCATACAATTGTATTGCTATTATAATGTAGTGCACCTCACACGTGTTTCATTGAATAAGGAAAACTTACCAAAATACTCTTCCATGAAAGATGTAGCATCCTCATAAATACAAATAGTTGGAGCATTTCTACTTTGAAATAAAGAAAGGAAATGGTTAATTTTGTATGTAAAACATGTGTATCGTTTTATTGCAGGTCAATATTTTTTAAAAATTTTGAAATTGCTATGAAACGTAGGGATGTGATATTTGGGACACTGAAAGAGCATAAGAAGATTCCTTATTTCTTTGACTTTTCTGGAATTTGAAATTATATTTTGAAAGTTATGCTAATTTTCTCTATCTTCTATTAATTTTAAGCGTCTATAACTTTATTGCAAGTCTCCTAAAATTCCTAGAAAGCTAGTGAAAAGAAACGTCTTGTGGCAGCCCTTGCAGAAAAGTTTTTCTCACTTAGATCTAGCCAAAGACCTTGAAAGAGATGGAACAGTGTCTTCATTATTTGTTGAAAATCCAAACACCAAACAAAGAAGTACAAAAACACAAGAAATTTAGTGAAATTTGGAGTTAGTTTCTGCTCGTGATGTTAGAAAATATCGCCGTCAACTTATCAAGCAGGCGGGCAGCAACAGTGATGGTATATTTGATATGGCTAGAATACATTCTTTGTCCAGAAAGACACGCTGCAATGTCTTAAACGAAATTGTAAGAAGCATTAAAACCAAATTCATCAGGAAAAACGATTGGCTTGGGCTCAGAAATACATGAAAGCCAGCTTAGAAAATGTTCTTTTCACCGATGAGGCCAGAGCAACCCTGGATGGAATAGAGTGGGGACCCGAAATTTGGAGTCCTCATAGATTCCCTACGCCTCATCGATGCCGTCGTCAACAGGAAGGTAGATGTGCCATGTTTTGGACTGGAATAATTTGTCATGAACTAATGGCATCAGTTTAAGTGCAATAATGTGTCTAATTGATATGCCTAACTAATTTTATTTTTAAATGAGCATTTGTAACCATGACTTCATGACCTACCATTAGCGCCTAACCGTAAATTGATTTTATGCACGACAATGCGCCATCCCACTAAGCCAAGGCTACGCCATCTTTTTCGAAGTCATTAGGCATTAGTGGAGAAAATTTGATGAAATGGCCACCTTGTTCACTAGATATAAACGCAATTGAGCAGCTCTGGTAAATGATAAAGATGAAAGTTTATAAAAGAGGTGTTCAATTATCATCAAAGATTAACTTTGGAGAAAGATATTGGAAGTTTTCTATGGCATCACATCATCTCAAATCTGCCGATTAACATCATCAGTCGACAAAGGATTATTTAAAGTGATTTGAAGCATGAGAGTTATGTTGATTAATAAATATTTCTTTAAACAATTCTTTCTTGTTTTTTTGGTTTATATTGTTACTGGATATATTCTTTATTTCATATAAATAGAAATATCAATTAAGATTATTGATTTATTACCGAAAATATAAATTTTTAGGCACTTGCAATAAAGTGATACACACTGAAAATAACCAGTAAATAAAAAAAAAATTAGCATGACTTTAAAAATATTTGTGCAAATTCCACAAAATTAAGATAAATACGGCACTTTGTTATGGTCATCCAGTGTATCAAATTTGATATCAAAATTAAAAATGCAATAAAGCAAAACACTGGAGGTATATATATATATATATATATATATATATATATATATATATATATATATATATATATATATATATATATATATATTTAAATAAGGTAGTAGTCACCAACAATGTGTATTTTTTTACCTTATTTTATTATTCCGTGTCTTGGTTTTTCATTGAGAATTATGTTTGGATCATTGTAATAATGTTTTTAAGTCATTGAAATCGTTTACGCGCGTTTCAGACGGTCTGTGATGCGTCCTCGTCAGAAATTATTTTCAAATGTGTAAAAATGGCGATTTTCGTAGTTAATTTGAAGTTTTTCCAAGGGGCGGGGGCTTGTAAGTGTTTATTATTCATTGGTATGCTAAATTTGTATTGCTTTTTTATTTGGCTTGTCCAGGGAGACGTTGACCTCGCTGTAGTCGCTATCTCTTTCTGCTAATGTTTTTTTCTTTTCCTTTAGGGTGGGGTAGGGTGTTTGTGTGTGTGTGCGTGCCTGTGTGTTTATGTGTGTGCGTGTGCGCGTGTGTGTGCGTGTGTGTGTTTACTTTTATTGGTTTGGGAATGTGTATATTGTTTTATAGTATTTTGGGGTTATTTGCTTCCTTAGGAAGGCGGCTGTGGTCCGAGGTCGTTACTAATGTGTATGCGTGGGGACGGGGTACTGGCTCTTCTGAAATAAGGGTAGGGGTGCTTTCATTCTATTTTGATATGTATTTTTTGGATTCTTGGATTTTAGTATTGTGATTTTTCGTTTTAGTCTTATATTATGTTTTTTTAGAAAGAGGGGTGTATTTAAAATAGGGGATTTTTTTAATGTTTCTATTTATTTGTCTCCCCATGTGGGTATGGCCAGACCCAGGATCGGTTCCTAGTGTGGGGAAGATTTTGTTCCCCAGAGGTGGGCATTGGATGGGTTATAGGTATGGGAGGGGGATGATAGAAAGGATGATAGTCGTTTAAGTCATGAGGTGGTGCTCCTCCACTGACTGAGGAGGGAGTGAGGCGTTGGAACAGATATTATACTATGGTTCTAAGTGTTGTTGGTTTCGAGGTTAAGTAGGGTTGGTATTGTTCAGTGTGTTGTATTAGAGATAGGGGTGTTATGTCTGTGTGTGGTTGTATGCGCGCACGTGTGTGTGTTTTAATGCGTCGGTTCTGATTTATGTGTGGGTGTGTATATGTGTATGTGTATGGGTGTGCATGCGAGTGTACCTTGTACTACTCCCTTATTTAAATATACATCTTTCTTTCGTTGGAATTTATTAACCCATTTTATATATATATATATATATATATATATATATATATATATATATATATGCTCAGATTGACTTAAAATTGAGATTTTCTTAATTTGAAAGCTTGATTATTTTTTGTATTTAAGTAAATAATGTAGTTTGTTATCTGGCTTAGTAAAATATGTTTCTAGTTTATTATTTAGACGGTTAGCAAAAACAAAAATTCATGCTGTAGCCTGGTTAAGGTGTAAAATGGCACTACACGTATAAATACATTATATATATATTGTTAAGATAGTTAATTCTTTTTCTTTTCTTTTCGATATTTTATTGCATATCGTTTTTAAATCTTGTTTGCCTCTTTAATTAACCTTACGAGTATGAAGTAAAAACAAATACTTATTAAGTCATAATAATAGATGACATATCTGAAATAAAAATTTCACAAAATCAGTCTATAAATTAAAAAGTAATTTCAATTGTAGTTAACCTTGAAATCTTAAAAGAAAAGATAAATATATATATATATATATATATATGTTTGTACAGACACACAAATATTTACACACACACACACATATATATATATATATATATATATATATATATATATATATATATATATATATATATATATGTACACACATGAGCAAAAAAAATGGGCCAAAAGAGAAAGAAGGACGATATCGATTTTTCAATATTTTTCTATGTATTTTTGTTAATTTTAAGAGAAAATTTCTATTTTGTAGATCATTATTATTATATTATATAATAATAAGTGAAAAAATTAATCCCAAAAATGGTAAGACCGCATCTTGGCGAGAATATAAAAAACCTAATTGCAGGATTAAGGCAGTCCCTAATGACTTACAAGCAGATGTTTTATATTTTAAGAAAAGACAATTTGAAAACATCTCTTTTTATAATGAAGCGAATTGGTCAGAAGTTCGAAGTCGATGGTTTGTAAAAGGGAAATCTGAATCTGGTCGACCTAGAACATCCACTTTGAAGGACGATCACAGGCGTAAATTAACTGTTTGGAGGATCGAAAGAAAACTTATGTTGACCATAGCAAAGAATTCAAAAAGGGACTGGACATTGTCTTTATAGACATACCATATTTAGAAAGAGAATTTTCCTCTAAAAGGTGTGCAAAGAAGCCACTTTTATCTAAGAAGAACATCAATGATAGAAAGAGATTTTTCTCAGGTTATGGCAAGAAACATACAGCCTGGTTCAGGAATGTTTCTGGTCAGATGAATCACGAGTTTGTCTTCTTAATACTCCCGATACTCCCGAACTGTGCACTCGAAGAACTGGAGAAAGATATTCGCCAAGTTGCATAAAATCAACAGTTAAACACAGGAATGGAGGGATCATGGTATGGAGAACTTTTACTGCAGCAGGAGTTGGGGAACTTATTAGATGTGAAAAGTCAATCAATGCAAAGGAATACATTCAAACATAAGAAACATGACTTATGCTAAACATTCAGAAGTTGGGAATATCCCAGCATATTTTTTCAACGTGATAATGCCCCTGCACACACTGCTAAAGTCACAAAAAATGAGTTTATGATAATTCAAATGATGTGATATTTTGGTCAGGTCAAAGCTTCGATTTAAACTGAATCGAGAATATTTGTTCCATAATATCTCGTGAATTGGCCGAATAACTTTGGAGAACAATGAAAAACTGTGGGTAGCTGTGCAAAGCGAATGGAATAGCATCTTCTCTTCACAGTGTTCCACTTTGGTTGAGAGCATGTCTTAAAGGATTGAACTTTTAAAGAAATCAGAAGGGAATGCGATTCCATTCTAAGTATGTATTAAAGTAAATGTCATGTTCTGTTATTAGTCTAGTCCAATTGTTTTTGTGCAAAAAAAAACTTATAGTACAATAAAATGTATAACATTTGTTTGGCCCATCTTTTTGCTCACGAGTGTATATATATATATATATATATATATATATACCAGCAAGAAGACCAGATGCTGCCAAGATTATGTAACGTGATCGACTTGGGGAGGTTGAGACCCCCTGGGACTTGAGAAAGACCGGGAAAAGATGCTAAAATTGTTTAAATTAATCCCGGACAACAGCAAATATAAAAAATCCTTGAATTAGAAGATATAGATATATATTTTGTTTTATTGTTAAAGTCAGATATATATTTTATTGTTTGAAAAGCCAGATATATATTTTGTTGTGTAAAAAATCCAATAACAGGAAACGTCAGAATAATGTAGAACGAGATTGTACTTGTTGACCTGGAGAACACCTTCAGACTATGGCTTTCTGATTGACCCCGGAGATCATGTGGACGGATGCCATTTTTGGTTCCAAATTTCAAAACTCTAGACTATGGGTGAAGTGCACAGATGCTGGAAATCCCCAGATACCCCGAATAATCTGATAGGCTGGGTTGATTATCCATCCCGACCCGTCCCCGAATATAAAACCAAGCGCCCAAGATTTTTTTTAGCCAGATTTGAGAGAGATTTGCACCAACCTCGAGAGGAACCAGCTCCGAAACCTGACCATCCCCCTCTTCATCCGCCTAGAGAGATTTGTGAATTTAAATGTTTAAGAACTGAACGTGTATACATATGTAAAAAAAAGACTTTAATTTTTGTGAAATTAATTTTTAGTAGAGAGAATCCAATTCTCTGTCATTTTTCATTCTAGCCTACGCGACTTTCGCGGTTTGCTTTCAGCGGAATCCGACATGGCGGCGTTTAGAATTCACGTGGATTGCTCCCGGCAGACGTGACATCACGAGCCACAGTTTCGAAGAAGACCAGAGCTCAGTTCTTTTACCTCACCACGAGAGACCGGCTACAATTAAACCATACCTTTTAACACCATATGTTTGCCATCGAAATTGGTGTAATTGCCTATTTTCTTTAAACTAACTTGATTGATTCTTTGCTTTAGTCTGCGTTCAACTGCAATGCGCCAGGAGAAAGCTTCGAATTCCTTCCCGCAGTTATTTGTTCATAATACATTGTATTCTACATTCCACTAAAGAAAACCTACTGTTTTATATAATTATTTTTATATAATGGCTTTAATTAAAAATTTAAATTCCAAAAGTCAACTATCATGGTTTACTTGCACTTTTAACAGAAACATTTATTTCGAACGCGCTTTTCTCTCATCAAATAACTGTAGACGGATGATTCCATTCAAAGGTATTCAAATTTATCGTATAAAGATTCATTTTCTCTTAAACGTTAAACTGTTGAAAGGAAAGCGAACTACGCGTATAAAAACTTTCTTAAAGGGGATTGGAGAGCATGGACGACGCCTGGTGAAACATTTACCTTGATCTCGTTGTCAATTGTAATGATGTCAAACGCACATGATTCTCCATATTTGTTTGCCGGACACTACCGCTCTCCACGTTGGGTTTTATGCTAGTAAGAAGTTAGCTGATGTCCGGAAGATCTAGTCACTGATAGAAGACAAACACATAATTCAAATCAATTAGTTGGGTTTTCGTTTAAGTTATATATATATATATATATATATATATATATATATATATATATATATATATAGTATTTATACCAACAGATAGTATTGTTTAATGTTTACGCAATCATTAGTGAAGGAAGTTATAATTTCTACTGCTTGAGTCTGTTTAATCAAGTCACAACACACCTTAGTAATCCATTTATTTATTTGTTATAGATATTTCCGGACCACGATAATTAAGCGAAATTTTACATCTATAAATGATAAATGCAGGCATAACAGTAAGTAATCGAGAGTATTTAAACGAGCGGAAATCGAAAACATTGCATTAGATTAGTTGACTGTTTTTTCTTATTTATTTCCCAGACAGTGCTCAACTGTAATACTCTTAAAAGGCTAAGCAGCTCGAGCACTGTAAAAGCAGCGGGCGAGTGTATTTTAATGAACATTTGTTGGGGTCATTTGAAAGCACCGATCCCATGGGCAAGGAAAAGTCCAGGACGATTAGAGCAATGCCGTGATAAGCAGGGAGACACACGTATTTACATGGTCGTTACCTCAAAATAATGCGTGCAGCTAACCTTACACGGCGTATCTATTGCTTTAGGGAGAAAATGGAGGCATCTTGATCATCAATATTATAGATTAAGGGCATTTGTCGTCCATACATTAGACCAATTGATCCTCCAGATTCTCGCAAATCCAGATTCCGTATAGCACAATACAATTTCGAACACCTGAAGCTATTCGTTTAATATGCAAATCTACTATCAGATTTCAGTATGAAGTACTGTTGTCATAATCAGACTAGTTAATCTCTATCTTATTTGATAATCGTTAATAAGGCTCAGAAGCATATCTATAATTTACTTGGCAATACCAATTCCCCTTCTCTGTATTTTCTTTCTCACAGATGTTATCTATTGCCAATTCCATCATTTCTATAAGTACTATTAAAGAATATGATCTTCCAGATTGTTATTAACAAATTACTTTGTTCAAGCTTGTTTGACTATTTCGTATAGTAACTTTGATCAATTCCGCGTTTATGTACTGCATTATAATACATCTTCTTATACAAGTACATTCTTTCAAAAAACTACAGTCATATGGAACTCTTTCGGTTGAATAGTTTTTAATCCTAATCATAGTCTTTTATATTTTTAAAGATCGGTGTTAACTGACATGACTTGCCTTTACGTAAATCATCTTTTTTACATTTAAGTTTACGGAAATGAGAGCTTAATAACCAAAACACAAATTATTTACAGCGTAGAACAATATACGTGTTGCTCTAAAAGAAAACAACTTTAGTTTAAAGGTTTTATTGAAAAAGTTAAGTCAGGTCACTTAGTTATGTAGTAGAGCTGAGATCTATTCAATTATTTAGATATTGTGGGAGATCATGTTAGTGATGTTCTCGACGTATGACCAAACGAAGTAGTTCAGCGAGTTCAGGTCGGAAGGAGGGGCCACTGAGAGAATCGTACAAGATGTAACACTCTTTCTGAAGTCAAGCATGGGTTTCTTTGGTTTAGTGGATCAGCTCTTAGTCCTGCTGCCACCCCCACTGTCTGTCAGCTGTTACTTGATTACACCAGGGGATCACCACACTCCTAAGAACATCCAGGTACACTGTGGTGTTGACTTTCAAGCCGACCTATGATGTGAAGTTTCATGACGTGGCCCTCACTTTAAACCACGCCATAGGCCATAACTGTGGGTCGTCCGATGCATTGACCTGTGCCCTCAAGCGTTGAACTGATTTGCATTAGATCGGTGGAAAGCATGAGTTATACAGTGGCGCATTTCCAATCTCGATCGTAGGACATCGTGTTACTTTCAGACATGATAGAAAGTGCCTAACGCTCTTGGGACGTGTACAGAACTGGCAAACTGGTAGATGGTCAACAACAAAACGAAACTAGTTTTTATTTACCGAAAATGGAACCATGTCGTCTTTTCTAGGATCATTCTGTCATATACATATATTATTTAGCATAAAAATAACATTACTTGATTTATAATTTTGTATATTTCTTCAAAAACATTTATATTTATTATTAACATAATTTGTGTTTTAAAATTCTAAAATTCTCACATTGGTTATCAGAATGTAGTTATTTCCCGTATGTATTTATTTATTTCTGTATTTATTTATTTCTGTATGTATTTATTTTTGGTTTCCATATTAATTTAGAAAACGTTGTACGATTCTTATGTTTTTAATCAACATAGGATAATTGTATACATAAATTTGAATTTAAAGAACTTGGTGCAATACCCATATTGGTAACCCGGCATACAATAATTATATTTTACAACCAGCAAAGGATACTTCTATGATTTGCATTTAGTTTTCGTGAGATTTATGTATTAACATATTACTGATTGTGTAGTGAGCGTACAACTAATCTCCAAAATTATGGAAACAATATTTTTCTACAGTATCACACTAACATGCAATGAATAAATCATAACGTTTCAATCGTAAAAGTAAAAACATAATTATGAATTCAAAATGAAAATCAACGTGCATCGAACCTGAAAAGTTTTAAGAAAATAACTGTGTAAATGGGTGTAGTAAGCAAAACCCTAATAAGAAAAAAATCAAGAGGACGTCTAATTATTGAAATATATATGATATAGACAGTTATTTGTTTAGCAATTCTTTTAAATACTTGAATACTAAAAATGCATTTGTTCAGGAGCATTGTCACACAGTTTGTGTTTGTTCGAGGAAATTGACACACACTACACACACATACACACACACTTTCAGTTTGAAGAAATATGGTATAATAAAAGTATTGGGTGTTCGTTCGCGCCTGACCTCCATAGAATGGAAATATGTCACAAAGTTTAACAAGGTTTTTTTTTAAAAGGGGTGAGCGTCCGCAATAACACCTTAACTTTTATCTTAATTCACGTTAGCTTTTATTTATATTTTTGAGTTGAATCATATTGTGTCGAATAAACCTACCTCATAAATTCACGTTCTTATTAAAGTGAAAGCCAAAAAATAAAGTTGGAACTTTAGACAATTCTCGACACAAATTTTGCATAACTCTATTTTTTCCTTCTCCGCTTGCACGTGGCACTCTTTCGAAAATAGATAAATAATAAAAAATAAGAACGTTACCTGTTATCATGTCAAAAGAAGGAAAAAATCCTACTCACGTGATTACGTGTCTTTTTTAAAAAAACATTTGCATAACCTTTTTATTTTTATTTATTTATAGATCTGTTTAAGCTTTTTGTCAGTATACTAGAAGGAATTCAGTTGATTACAACCTTTTCTGCGTTATCTTTACATTACAATAGTAAAACCTAAAATCTGACGGCGCAATACTACACCGTTAAATACTGTAAAACTGAAACGAAGCTGTTCTGCTTGAAAAGGGCGCCATTTTCTTCTTATTTATATTTATATCGATTCTTTGCTTTAAAAAGCTAGATTAATTACGTGTTTATTTTTTCATATCCCATTTTGCTGTTTCGGAGTAAGTAAAGCGTCATAATTTTTCAAAACTATTTTTGTTTCTTTGTTTTTCGATATTTTGTTGATATTATTAAGTAAGAATGTTTAGCAGAAAAGCCAAAAAACGACTACCCGAAAAAAATAAATATGCAAGAAATAAATGTTACCATAGTCAATAAAAGTTCAGTTCATGTTTTTTTTTGTTTTGAAATAGTTTTAATGCTCTTTACTTGAAATAATTTCAGTGAACCGAAATTAAAACGAAATTTGAGATGATAACTACTTAAATGAATTTTTATATAAACTACACATGCCATAATCGAATAATTCTCAAGCACAAAATAACGGAAAACATTAAAATGTGTTTATAAATATTCCTTACGTTGATGGAACTCTTTAAAATTGTTAACACAGAATGCTCAGATGTCCCTCTTTCAAATTGAAAACGGGGGTCTCTATTTCAATGTCGATGCCATTTTGATTTTTTTAAAACCGGTTCGTGAATTAAAAAACAAAATTACAAACTACTTAAAAATACAAACCAATGAATTTTTCTACCATAAAATAACTTTTATTGACTATGGTAACATTTATTTCTTGTATATTTATATTATTATATATATAACATTTTCTCTTTGAAAGGAAATATCATTGTGTTGGTCACTCTTGGCTAGGAATGGTAACAAAGTTGATATAAAAAAAATATGTTTTCGCGAAAATTATCGTTACTTTCACCATATTTTGCTTAGGGTAACATTTCTGAGTATCAAAACCTATCTCTTTACAAACTCCTGCTTTTCATAACCTATCATACTTTCATCAATCACAGTCCATTTTCTGTAGGCTGTTTTTGAACCCAGTCAACTACGGGTACTTCTGCTAGTCTATAATATAAAGCTGAATGTCTGTGTGTGTCTGGTTACAAATAGGCTCCTATATGGTTGACTATTATGGAAAACTGATCAGAGATGGGTATCTTTGATCTGGCATAATGATGATTCATTAAAATCGTGGCGTCTGCATACGCGCCTGGTCCACAAAGTATGGAAATAAAAAAAATAAAAATTTTAAAAAAGTGTTTTTTATATTAATGTACATAATAATATTTGATAAGTATGTTTTTACCTGAATAGGGATGGTATAATAAACTTGTGGGGTCTGCGTTCACGCATGACCTCCATAGAATGCAAATATGCACAAACGTTAATAAAGACTTTTTATATCTATCTGCGTAAGTATATTTTGATAATTATGTTTCAATTTGAAGAAATATGAGATTATAAAATTATGGGATGTTCGTTCGCACCTGCCCTCCATAGAATGGAAATATGTCACAAAGTTTAACAAAGTTTTTTAATATAGATCCACAGAATATTGTGATAAGCGTTTCAGTGTGAACAGGTATGGTATAATAAATTATGGGGTGTATCTATTTTATTTCTACTTTAATCATATTTTTCTTTGGTTTTGATACCCCCATATTCGAAGCTTGCTTGCACCAGGAGATCACTACACCCTTAAGAACATTTACAACCCTTCCTTTTAATAACCTATCATACTTTCATAAATCAGAGTCCATTTTCTGTAGGCTGTTTTTGAACCCAGTCAACGACGGGTACTTTGCTAGTATATATATATATATATATATATATATATATATATATATATATATATATATATATAAATTCCTAATTCACACCGAGGTGATCGGTCGGAAATATGTGCTATTAAAGAAACATTCTTGTATTTTTTTTTTTTTCGAAAAACATTTTATTTCTACACGTCAACACATAGGAAATAAATACAGAAAAGATATAAACATTAATATATTTTGCGTATTGATTTTCTATTCGTACATGCATACACACACACACACACACAAAATAAACAAACACACACACACAAATGTATATATATATATATATATATATATATATATATATATATATATATATATACTAGACTATCCGTGACTCGTTGAGTCAGTATGTTATATTAGCTATTGAATTCATGTATGAACGTGACACTTGTGACGTAAAGAAAATAGGATTTTTTTTTGACATAACAGAAACATTTCTATGAAAGTATATTAAAATGAAAAAAGAATATAGATAGATTTCTATTTGTCGTTCTGTTTATTATAATTGATTATTTTTGAAAAAAAAATTACAGTTACTGAATTATAAGTGGTTGGCCATACTTATAAGTAAATGTGCACTGAACAGATACCATAATACTTATTATAGTTAAATTCAAATTTAGATATATCTGCTTTTTTTTTTGACATCGTTCATTTCTGTATTGCGTTTAGGTTATTTTAAACCCACTCTTCCCATGTTAAATAATAATTTCGAAATAATAACGTTAATATTTCAGCGTCCCAATTGTTCTTTTGTCTTTTTATTATTTTGAACCTCACTCCTTCCGTGTTAAATAATAATGGCGAAATAATCACGTTAATATTTCAGCGTCCCAATTCGCCTTTTGTTTTTTTGTTTTTTTCGCGTTTAACTTATCCAAATAAAAAATTGTTAATGCTATATTCTTTTTTTTTTACATCGTTCATTTCTGTATTACGTTTAAGTTATTTTAAACCCCACTCTTCCCATATTAAATAATAATTTCGAAATAATAACGTTAATATTTCAGTGCGCAGGTCATGGCCGCATGCGCAACCGGATGTCGTAAACCGGAAAGTGGGTTACATATATCGTTCCAAGATCATGTGAGTTTTATAATTATACAGATACATATACATAAGCGCATTAGTACTTAGTATAGCATTAAACACCCACTTTTGATTATTATATAAGATTAGTTAATAACCAGTTCTTTTTAAATGTACAATGAATCTTTTTTCACCTAGAATCACATAAATTTGTTATTTTCTGTGACAGACACACACACACACACACACACACACAGAAACACACATATATATTTATATATACAGATATACATATATAAGTATATATTAAAATATATATGCATATGTATGAGCAGATTACTCTGTTATAAAAGCTTTTTAGATTATTAGTCGAATCATATCCATTTGACAGCAGCAAGTTAAAAAATAAATAGCCTGAAAGTAAGAAGAATCTTTTGATAGATAAGCTGGAACCAGTAACATGAGATCGAACACCAAAATAATAGCATTGCATTTTGACATGTTGTTTGGTAATATATGCATTGTTTATTGGTTTTATAAAGGTAGCTTAAGGTATATTTTAACTTGTTTCGAAATGTATTATTTTTGTATTATTTACAAACATATATCTTAAATCAAAGGGGTAATTATGTTTTTGAAATGTTGGTAAATTTATCTGGAATATATAAGTATATAGTGACCGGATGGAGCAATGGCTGCAAAAAAAAAAAAAAAAATATATATATATATATATATATATATATATATATATATATATATATATATATATATATATATATACACACACACAAGTTGTTCAAAAAGGACATTTTCAGATTCGCATGTGTGCTCTTTTCAAACCATAATTTCTGACAAATTGCAGAATCTCTGGATTGCAATTTGACTCTCTTATTTCGTTCCTGACGTTTTCCTTCAATGTTTGCAGAGATTGGGGTTTGACGTCTCACAATGTTTCAGTCAGACTGCGTAAAAATTATAAAAAGATATCTTCGAAAATTAAGGATCTATTTAAGTTCAAAATCATTCACTGACTTTTTGTACACACCGTATATATATATATATATATATATATATACATATATATATATATAGTAAGTTATAAAATATATATGGCGATGAAGCTACACTGAATATTCCCGTTTCATCCACCCAAGGACTCTTCAGGATTATTGAATGGATAAAACGCGGCATATTCAGTATAGCTTAATAAACATATATATTTTATAACTTACTAACTAGCTCTACCTACGTATTGAGCACTTTTGAAGTAAATACTTAAATTTTACGCATACATTTATACTTTCGTACATTAGTTTCATGTGAGTAAATGAACTAGTTATATATATATATAGATAGATATAGATATATATATATATATATATATATAGTAATTTATAAAATATATATGGCGATTAAGCTACACTGCATATTCTGCGTTTCATCCAACTATAGGATTCGTCAGGCTTATGCGAGAATTCTGTCGTTGCTTCTTGTTTTTATACATGTTGAGGATTACTAGTTGGCCAATCAGCTTTCTAGTATCTACCGCGCCCCTTCCTACCAGCCAATGGGCATGCATTTTATCAAACAAAGGATCTGTTTTAGAACTAGGTTAGTGGTTTTAGGTGGCCGTTTCCCTTCTTATTTTTTTTATATATACATATAAATATACCTATGTGTACACAATAATGCACATACATACATATATATATATATATATACACATATGCGTGTGATCGTTTATGTATATTCATGTTTATTTAATTTATTTATTTGTTTGTTTTCTATTGTTATTGTTAGTGTTAAAGCTATTTTGTATCGCTATCCTAGAGTAAGTTTTATTTTGTGAACACAGTTGTTTGCTATTTCCCGCCTACAGTTTAATAGATTTTGAGGTTCTTTAAAGTACAGGATAGAAAATTTTTCATGGAGGCATTATTTACATGGGTCGTCTAAATGTCTGCATGTGGTAGCTTGTCTTTTTATTTTCCATTCGACTACCGGCGAATGTCCGCTTCCTTTGAGTTCCCAGTATTTATTCGCTAGTGTTGTTTTTATACTGTGTTTTTTTTTATTTTTGAATGTGCTTTTGTGGTCATAGTATCGGGTTTTGAAATCTAAGGAAGTCATGCCTATGTAAGATTTTTTGTTATTCGGGTTTTCTTTTTCAAATATTGTTGCTTGATAGACTACGCTTTTTGTTAGACATTTGTTTTGGACTGGGCAAAGTGTGCGGTGTCTACAATTGCATTTATCTTGTTCGTTATTAGTATTTTTATTTATGGTATGGTTGTACTTGTCCGGGGTTGGTTTGTTATTATTATTATTATTATTATTATTATTATTATTGTTATTGTTATTATCATTATTATTATTATTATTATTATTATTATTATTATTATTATTATTATTTCTGTTAGTGTTGTTTTTATTTCTGTCCTGGTGTCTACTTTTTCTATTGTTTATTTTGTTGTTGTTTACATTGTTTTCATTTAGTATTTTGTTATTATGTGCCTTAATTATCATCTCTAAATTTTCGCAACAACTGTAAGATAACTTCAAGGTATTTTTATTGAAGATTTTGTGTAAGGGGTTGGTTGCGGGAAAGCGTTTTTCAATAAGATCTAGAAATTTCTTGCCAAGTTTTGTTTTTAACATTTGATTGTATGGGGCCGTATACCAAATTATAGTTCTTTTTCTTCTGTTTTTAATTTTATTATAGTTGTTGGTGTTTTGTTGTTTATATTTGATATCGATATTTTTGTATCCACTATTTTTTAGGGCTGTTTCGTAAATATTGGATGACCTGTTAAATGCATTTTCATCGCTTGAGTTATTACTGAGTCTACTTACGATCGAGTTAGGAATATGTTTTATAATTGATGGTGGGTGGTTGGACTTAGGGTTTACGTTAATTGGAGTAGCGTTATCTTTTAAGTATGGTTTATATGTGTTTTTATCTAAGTTTAACGTGACGTCCAGGAAGTTTGTTATTTTTATGTTAGCTGATATGTCCGCTTTTAGGCCTAATTTTTTCATTTCTTTGTGTATGATTTTCTTAAAGTTTTCTCCCTTGACTTTGTTGGAGTTTTTTATTATAGCAAGTCCGTCATCTCTATATAGGCCGATATCCGTAGTATCGAATATGCTTGTGAGGGTATATAGAAAGAATAATCCCACAAGATCTGATGCCTCTGCAGAGTCTCTGGCACCCATCGCCAAATCGAATGAATTTTTCATTTTATTTTTTATCCATTGGTTATTGTTATTTTTTAGAACTGATTTTCTACATTTTTTAATTATGTTGATTTCTTCTGAGGATATATCAGTGTATACCTCGGCAAATTCTAGGGCAATGTAAAAAGTTCTTCGGATATCGAGGGATAAAAGTCTATGATGTCAAACTGTATGAACGTACATTTATCTTTGTTTTCTTTATTTTTAAACCAGGTGATTGCTTCGGTAGTATTTGCCCACTGGTTTAGTTCTAGGTCCTGTTTGATTTGTTTGTTTACTCTAGAAAGTATAGCTTTGCTAATTCTACCTATTTCTGGTTTAGTTGGGTTTATCAGGCGGGTGCTGGGATTATTATTAAAGTCCCGTAAATGAAAACAATGTAAACAACAACAAAATAAACAATAGAAAAAGTAGACACCAGGACAGAAATAAAAACAACACTAACAGAAATAATAATAATAATAATAATAATAATAATAATAATAATAATAATAATAACTATAATAATAATAACAATAATAATAATAACAATAACAATAACAATAACAATAATAATAATAATAATAATAATAATAATAATAATAATAATAACAAACCAACCCCGGACAAGTACAACCATACCATAAATAAAAATACTAATAACGAACAAGATAAATGCAATTGTAGACACCGCACACTTTGCCCAGTCCAAAACAAATGTCTAACAAAAAGCGTAGTCTATCAAGCAACAATATTTGAAAAAGAAAACCCGAATAACAAAAAATATTACATAGGCATGACTTCCTTAGATTTCAAAACCCGATACTATGACCACAAAAGCACATTCAAAAATAAAAAACACCGTATAAAAACAACACTAGCGAATAAATACTGGGAACTCAAAGAAAGCGGACATTCGCCGGTAGTCGAATGGAAAATAATAAAACAAGCTACCACATGCAGACATTTAGACGACCCATGTAAATTATGCCTCCATGAAAAATTTTCTATCCTGTACTTTAAAGAACCTCAAAATCTATTAAACTGTAGGCGGGAAATAGCAAACAACTGTGTTCACAAAATAAAACTTACTCTAGGATAGCGATACAAAATAGCTTTAACACTAACAATAACAATAGAAAACAAACAAATAAATAAATTAAATAAACATGAATATACATAAACGATCACACGCATATGTGTATATATATATATATGTATATATATGTGCATTATTGTGTACACATAGGTATATTTATATGTATATATATATAAAAAAGAAGGGGAACGGCCACCTAAAACCACTAACCTAGCTCTAAAACAGATCCTTTGTTTGATAAAATGCATGCCCATTTGGCTGGTAGGAAGGGGCGCGGTAGATACTAGAAAGCTGATTGGCCAACTAGTAATCCTCAACATGTATAAAAACAAGAAGCAACGACAGAATTCGCGCATAAGCCTGACGAATCCTATAGTTGGATGAAACGCAGAATATTCAGTGTAGCTTAATCGCCATATATATTTTATAAATTACTAACTAGCTCTACCTACGTATTGAGCACTTTTGAAGCAAATACTTAAAGTTTACGCATAAATCTATACTTTCGTATAGTAAATTTATGTGAATAAATGAAATAGTTATATATATATATATATATATATATATATATATAAGAAAAAATCCCAATGTCCTTTATATGATTACATGCCTCTTAAAAGAAGGTAACATAAAAAAAAAACTATTAAAGCTAATATCGAGATTGATTTTAAAACAATTGTCTTATCCCGCCGCCACGCATATCTTTCGCTTCGAATTCCATGAGTTGAATATAATAAAATGTTAAACAATAATTACGAGTGAAAATGATATGTTGCCATGTGCCAAGGCCTGAAGAGCATCGTGTTTCTGAATAAATCTCTGACAATTCTTAGTTTTCTATATTAATTATATATCTATATAAATTACATTCATAAATTTTTATCTAAATACATATAGATTTAATTATTATTACAGAGTGGAATTTCGAGCGATACAAAACCGTTATTATTATGGAGTAATATTTAAAATGTTTCTAAACTTAATTTCCCGCTAAACTGCGCAGCCATTATGCAATGGTTTATGGATATTTACATCGCGTATCTTCGCTCGATAAATATTACCTTGAAGTCATGCTTTATAATAATGGGTTATTTTATAGTTCTATTGGGAGAAGTAAAAACGATAATATATATACGCTTTCCTTTGAATATATTGTGAATATATATTTATTGATATAGATACGAGCTAGAACGCACAACTGAGGACGGGATCAGAATAATGAGAAAAAACCTTTCTCCCTTTATATATATATATATATATATATATATATATATATATATATATATATATATATGTGTGTGTGTGTGTGTGTGTGTGTGCGTGTGTATGTGTGTGTGTGTGTGAAACAGAATCTCAAACACAATTTTATGTTCAGACATACGTTGCCACTCATCATAACTTTGAGAGATAAGATCGCTCGATCGCCGAAAATTCCATAAAAAATATGTTTTCTTTAATTTCATTTTATTTCGAAGTCATGTCGAACTTTACCTTTTATGAAAATACACTTTCTTAGCGTTTTGTCTAAGGAATTTTTGGTCTATAGACAACAACACGGTAAGGGATGTGTTGGCACCGGGCGTCTATAGAACAGCAATATATTTTCTAAAACCATACAAGGTTTTGGAAATGGACCTACATGAACAGATTTATTCTGAAACTCCATTACTTGGATATGTATTTTACAGCGTGGAGAAAGGTGGAGAAATTATATTGGCAGATCTGGGTTAGCATGGCAACAATATAATACAGCATATAACGGACACAACTGTGAAATTTTCCTTGGTCTTATGAGTTAAACAAAAATATATGTAAATAAAACGTGTCTAAAATTATGGGTTTAGAAAAATGTTGATTATATAAAATATGGCTCCCAATTAACGACTACACTTTGCACCATTTGTTAGAATCGCTATATTAATCGCTGTGATACTAATGTTTTTAAAGTTCAATAGAATAAGGAGAAAAATATAGCAACGTCATGCTTTCTGTGAAAGCTATTTAAATTTCCAAACACTCAGATTTAAAATATTTAACTGAAGCCAAAACTATCCCGATTGCATATAGAAAATATGCAAAATGTACATAAAACTGAAGTATTGCTATTTGATTATTTTACCTTGATCAAACTGTTTCCTATTTTAAGAATCGCAAATTTTTCTAAATTAATTAGCATTAAATAGCGATTAAATACATGTGTCTGCATGGAATAGTCATGCTCTCTCACAGATTTTATCATAGCCAAAAGATTAATGAAAATGTGTTTAGAAAACTGTTAGATAAGGGCATGGTGGAAAGTTAAATTAGTTATTATCGATCTATATGGTTTTAAAAAATATAATGTCTATCTACCTATTTATCTATCTATCCAGTGATTTAATTAAAATAGTTTATATAGCAAGTTAATTATTGTTTAGAGAATAAAATTAGTATATAATATAAGAATGGGTTCTAATTGAAGACGTTTACCGAAATGAGATAAGTTAAAAATAAACAAAATGACCTTGAGAGCAAACGTTGGGAGACATGTATTTTGATGATGACGTAACGGACCTGACAGGTCAAGAGGTTAGAAGATTAGATTGAGGTTTTTGATTTTGGTCAGGAAAGTGAGCAGACGTGCTTAAAAGCCTGGAAGCGGGGCTGGAAGGTACATGCATGTAGATACGTAATGCAGACTCCTTGTGAAGACAACTGAGATAGCTAAAATAAATTTACATTTTAAAAATATAAAGTGTTGTTCTGCTGTCTCACAAAATAAGACAAAACAGGTGTCTCAGTCGATTATGGTGTCGGTCGTTGCATGTTTCATCACAGAGCCCAGTAGAGAAGTCAGAAGAACTCGGGAGACAGAAAAAATGGAGCATCTATATTCTTCTTCTTATAAAATGATATCTTTATATAAATACGAACTGTAATATATCCCGGTGTGATACCCTGCTGTATAACGTACGTCTATACATCGTGTTGATACGTGGCTACATTCTATCCTATGTAACATACGCTGTAAAAATTCTATGAAATCATAAGTTCGAATGCTTCCTGGTTCCAAACAGCAAACAAAATATTAATTATGGTCTTTTATGCATCGTAATAAAAAGTACGAAACATACATTCTAACTGATAAATATTTAGTTTCATTTTATTTACGTACAGTATGCGTTCGATATTGCTCCGCAATTTAATTCTTATTCTAGACTGGAAACTATTGTAAAGAGAACTATACTATAGGACATAGACATAATTAATCGGTTAGGAAAATAAGCCATCACTAATCTAAAAGTAAAAGAAGACAATATTAATCGATGAAAAAAGCTAACTCATAAGAAAAGAAAGAAATCGATAAAGAAAAAAAGACAATCCTAATCTAGAAGTAAGTGAAGACATAACTGATCGTTAAGGAAGATAAGATAACACTCATCTAGAAATTAAAAAAAACGACATAACTAATCGATATGGAAAATAAAGCAACATAAATATAGAAAAAAGAAAGATACAACGAATCGATAAGGAAAATAGACAACACTAATTTTGAAAGGAAATAACGACAAAACTAATCGATAAGGAAAAGAAGACAACACTAATCTATAAGTAAATAAAGACAAAACTAATCTATAAGAAAAAAACAACAACACTAATCTTGAAGTAAAATAAAGGCATAAATTAATCAATCAGGAAAATAATTCCCTACTAATAAATATGTAAAAGAAGACTAAGCTAATCGAAGATTAAAAGAAGACGTAACTAATCGATAAGGAAAAGAAGCTAGCACTAATCTTGAAGTAAAAGAACGCGTAACTTATCAATAATGGAAGAATGACCGCACTAACCTAAAAATAAAACCAGACAAAATTAATCGATAAGGACAAGAAGACAACACAAATCTTGAAGTAATAGAAGTCAAAATCCATCAATAAGGATGCAAAGATAATCGATAAAATCAAAGCTAATAGATAATGGAATGGAGACAGATTTATATTATTGCTGCATATTATTCGCAAACTCTCTCTCTCTTTTCCCCTCTCTTATAAGACTGCGAAACCAGCTGTAAACACGTACATTAATTTTAATAACGTAGTTTACCAGGCAGTCCTGATTTGTCCTATGATTGAATGAAAGATCACTTGTCGTTTTGTACGGATGATATAACATAATATTACTTTCTAATATGTTTTCCATTATATTACAAATAATTTAAAAAAGTAAAATCTGAGATTTACTTCAAATTGGTTGTGTTGATGGAATAACGTAACTTATATTGAAATATTGTTAGGTAAAGTTCTATCACCAAAAGCAAATAATCGCAAAAAACAATCAGTAACTACAATCCATATATAGTTATGATTACTTATTTTTATTTTTTATATAGTCATTACCACTTATGAAGGCTCAGAGATCACTCGAGAGAAAAGGGCTAAAGAATGTACAGTAGTAAATTAGAAAATATAATAATCGTTAGTAATGGAAGTTCGATAAATCTGTTAACTTAAGTGGAACGGATCATCAAGAACTTGTTTACGTTGGACCTGAAGACAGCCATATTGCATTCAGCTGGAAAGCAAGAAAAGGAAGACAGTTCCACGGGCATGCAGTTCTAAGAAATTAACTTTGTTCCTGGAGTCTATGTTTAGGTTTAGGCACAGATAAAGAGTGGGGGAAAGTATTGATAGTAATTTAAGCTAGACGAGTGTTTCTTGTGAAGTAGTTTGGCGGGGGGTATAGATTGGAGCTAAGACGAGCACTTGCCAGGAAAATAACGATAAAGCAGAGACAGACTCGCAACATCTCTTTTGTGATAAAGAGGTTGCAGGGAAGAGAAAAGGGCGTCCCCTAGTAGGCTACGAATTCTATTTTGAACACTATCAAGGAAGGATAAGTCCTTTTTAGAAGCTCCTGCATAGATGTGACTACAATACTCCATCCTTTGACGTACCTGGCTCTTATATATTTTTTCATGTATGTAACAACTATAGCTCGTCTACTTATGAGAAGTTACAAACTGGGGTGCAAAATGAATCTAAAAATCTCTTTATATAAGTAGTTACTATTGTCAAGATTCATGGCAACAAAACTTTATGATTTTACAGAATCTAATGAATAAGAATTTAAGTTGTTTTGTTAATAACAATTATTTTTTTATTTCTTTAATAAATTTATCGACTTCACACCCACATTACAGATTATAAAATTCCAAGCTCTAGATAAGGTAATCGTAAGGCAATATATTAAGAATATAAAATGGTAATAGCATTAGTTTTAAATAATGGTTTTATTTTTTTCTTATAATCTTGCTGCTCATTGCAGAAAACGACTAGCAACTAAAAACGAACTATAGAGAGGCATTACCGTATAGGAAGGTATAGCAAATTGTATAAAAAAAGTGTTTAGTATTCAAGCAATGTTGTTTTCGAAAAGTATGATTGCATAAATAAGTGTATTTTCCTCGACTATCTTTTCTGATGCACATTTGTATTTTAAAAGACTTTTAAATGCGAAGTTGTTCTTGAATTATATTATATTCTATATAGGCACACACACACACACCATATATATATATATATATATATATATATATATATATATATATATATATATTAGAATTGTAAAATTTAAAAACGATAAAGAAATGAACCATAACAGGATGTTATAAAATAAATAAGTCGATTAAAATATCACGAATTGTAATAAAACCCGAAGTGCGAGAAAATAAAGATAAATGTTTATGTATCGTTTTTCACTTCTGCTAATATCCGAACACTTTGTAATTTTTTATAGCGAAGATGTAGATAACTATTTAACTGCTTAATGCGTATTAATACATTAATAGCTTGGTCTGCTCGAAGAGGTTCGAATGTTTTTTTTTCTTCACAGCTCCTTCTCTCCCTCTCTCTCTTTATATATATATATATATATATTTATATATATATATGTGTGTGTGTGTATAATATATAGATTTATCTTATGTTTAATATATATGTGTGTGTATAATATATTGATTTATCTTATGTTTAATATATATATATATATATATATATATATATATATATATATATATATTAAACATAAGATAAATCAATATATTAGCCGTAGCAAGCGTGTCCGTACGGGAAATCACATCAGAATTTTTACCAGCAATTACATCCACTGTGTCAACAAATTGTCATGGATATTAGATACCAGCTCTAAACCGATTAGTATTTTCACAAATTTCCCCATGCTATTAAGAAATCTTCTCATATATAGATATGTTTGTTGAAATATTTTTTTGTTAACAATATATGAATGTTTTTACATTTCAAATAATTATTACATGTTTACGCATAGAAATACAAACTATACTTTAAAAAAAGAATTCTAGATATCTAATTTTTCGATTTTCACCCCAAACAAGGCACTTTTATGTAAGGGTCTTCTATCCCGGACATAAGTTACAGGGATACTTTGTAGGGAGTTGAGTAGCAATATGTCTGTTCACATTACACTTGAACTTCTGCATGTCAGTACAGTTGGGAAAGCGTGAACCCGGAATAGACTTCCAAATCTAGCAGTTCTGGGGACGAAACTATTAGAGTAGAAGGCTTTCTGCGACCTACGGTGTAAGTATACATTTTTTTTTTTACACAGTGATCACCACTTATCAAGGCCCGGAAGCCACTCAAGGATAAGGGTTATTGCAAGTTCATTACGTTAGTGTGGAGATTTGCTGAAGTGTTTACTTAAGGGGGCGGTTCATTAGGAATCTGTTAACATTGGACTTGAAGACATCCAAGTTATAATCCGGAGGGAAGCAGGCAGACGGAACAGAGTTCCACAGGCGTGCAGTTCTAAGAAAGAAGCTTTGTTCATGGAATCCGCGTTTTGATTTAGGCACAGATATAGAGTGGGGAAATTTTTCACAGTGGATTCGGCTAGACGGGTGTTTTTCGTGAAAGATTGGCGAGGGGGGACCAGAGATTGGAGTTCAGACGAGCATCTGCCATGGAAATAACGATAAAACAAGGACAGGCTCGCAACGTCTCTTCTGTGGGAGAGAGGTTGCAGGGTAGAGAAAAGGGCATCCCCCACTAAGCCACGAAGTCTATTTTGTACTCTGTGTACTATGGGGGACTAGCCGAAAACTATGTAGAGCTAATAGGAGGAAGATATCCTTATGTGTGACTTGTGTGACTTGTATATAGTGAAAAAGAAAACTGTTGTTTTAGATTGAGAAAAATTACTAAGTTGACAAAACAGAAAATTTTGACGGTCAGTAGTCTATTTTAAACTACTTAGTTTTAGACCGTTGCATTATTACCCCTTACAAAACTGATGAAAATAAAAACTTTTTTAGAATAAAGTCGTCAATTTCGTAAAAGAAAAACATTAAATAAACGTATAATTTAAAAAATAAAATATATTAAAAGAAAATAATAAGAACCTACAAAATATTATTGCACGTTTCGTTGCAATAACACTCAGCAGCATATTGCTAGCATCTTATATTAGATTTGTAATTATAATTGCTGATTGTTTGCAACCACTTGGTCTGACCTTAGGAGGTCACAGGTGCTGTTGCATTGCCTTCCATAAGAATGAATATCCTTTGTGAGAATGCTCCACGGGTTCTTAATGGAATTCAATTAACAGCTATTTTATGGTCACCTCATAAAAAGAATCTTCAGCGAATCCCTTTTCGTTCCACCAGGATTCAATAATTTTGATGCATGACTTAGTGCTTTGTCTTACATAGAAGCGTATAGATCAGCGCTTAGGTAAAGACTGATTATAAGCCATTCAAAGGAATAATCCACTTGACAATAACAGTAACATTTGGAATCCATTTTAACTCCTGTCTTTCATTGTTAATGGACCCAATAACTAATTACTATTAATATAAGCTCATACGCTGATGAAATCGCACCTCTTTGGCGTTTAAATACTTGTATTCAGTAATGTAGTTTGAAAACTCATCCGCAGGCCGATTCACTTTGCTTCTCAAGGGTGATCCTTTATTCATCTATAAAAAAAACGTTTTATTCATTTTTAGTAAAGTGCAATCTTATTTAATTTAGGTCTTTCATTATAAAGGTGTCTATTCATTTAATATTTGACATAAGAAAACACTTAAGGATTTACACCTTGAAAACATCGGAACTCTAGCGGTCTTAACTATGAACGCGATTGAGGCATTTGTGTTTCTTTTTTATGCTTCTTATATATGTGATAGATCTCGTTTTTCTTAAATCCCTGAATTCAGTCCGAGACTTCTTGCTTCGATGGAATTCCTATTCCAAATATTTGCTTGGTGCAACGATGCCTTTTAGGATTCTTTAGAAATTGTAAAGGAAGTCTTTCTCTTTCTTATTTCTTTAATTATATACTTTTATTTCATTCATTGTTAGTTATTCTCTACGAAACAATAATAGTAAATTCTACTTGTTGAAAATAATGTCTGAACGTAGTACATTACTATAATTACTAAAAATATACTAAATATAAGTCGTAAATTAAAAATTGTGACTTAATTGCTTACTCGCCATACATAATAGTAAAAATTATTCCATTCGATAATATGCATCTATGAATTTCACATGAAATATTTGACAACATCTTTTTTTGCATGTAATTTTCATATGCAGTTTACATATTTCTGATTTCTTCTATAGTTCTAACGTAAAAGCGCACACAGACTTAAGGATAAGAAAATGTGGTATAGCAGACATTATCCTGTACTTAAATCGAAAGCGGAAAAGAACGGATATGAAATCATAAGAAAATAACAAATGAAATTTCATTTTAAATACACACATGCTGAACCAGCCTTGATTAGCTGTGGACCCTGGAATCCGGCAGAATGAGAGATTATCTGCAGATTTTTAAAGGGTGATTTTAATAATACGTGAGCAGAGAAAAAACATTTAAAACCTCGGAGAATAAAATGTAGTATGATAAAATGGATAAGAAACTGACCAGAAGGCAGAAAGGAAGATGAGAGATAAGAAAATCAACCTATATCGTTGAAGTACAAAGAACAATCCCGAAAGACATCGAAACAAAAATGAAAGAAATTGAAATTAAGGAGAAGGTCGAGAAAAACGAAGAGAAAAAATAGAAAACGACTGAAATGTTAAGGAAACGTCTTTTTTTTTACATAGTGGTCACCACTTATCAAGGCCCAGAAGCCACTCAGGGATAAGGGTTATTGCAAGTTCATTACGTTAGTGTGGAGATTTGATGAAATGTTTACTTAAGGGGGCGGTTCATTAGGAATTTGTTAACGTTGGACTTGAACACATCCAAGTTGTAGTCCGGTGGGAAGCAGGCAGACGGAACAGAGTTCCACAGGCGTGCAGTTCTAAGAAAGAAGCTTTGTTCATGGAATCAACGTTTTGATTTAGGCATAGATAAAGAGTGGGGGAAATTTTTCACAGTGAATTCGGCTAGACGGGTGTTTTTCGTGAAAGATTGGCGAGGGGGGACCAGAGATTGGAGTTCAGACGAGCACCTGCCATGGAAATAACGATAAAACAAAGACAGGCTCGCAACGTCTCTTCTGTGGGAGAGAGGTTGCAGGCTAGAGAAAAGGGCATCCCCCACTAAGCCACGAAGTCTATTTTGTACTCTGTCAAGGCAGAATATGCTGTTTTTAGCAGCTCCTGCCCAGATATGGCAACAGTATTCCATCCTTGGACGTCCTTGGCTTTTATATAGATAGAGAATTGCATCAGTAGTGAGATATCTTCTGGAGCGGTAGAAGGATCCCACCATCTTTCCCGCGACCTTGGCAACAGACTTGATGTAAGTGTTCCATTTCAGATCAGGAGTAAAGGTCAAACCCAGAAGCTTGTCAAAACACGGGGCCTCTCCCAGACGAGAGCCATCCATCCCAATTGATGCCAGATGGGGATCAGAGCGTTGATGATGTAAGGATAGAAGTTTGGTTTTATACGCATTAAAGGTAACTAGCCACGTCTTCCCCCACTGAACCACGCGCTCGAGATCAGAGGAGAGAGAATCAGAGAGAACTTTGTCATTTGAATGCGTAAGCTAATCTACATGGGCTGAATATCTACTAAGATAAACAACATTCTCGTACCACATGGAAAAGGCAATTGCAGAAAATGCAAAATCTTCCATCACGCAATTTCCAACGATACGTTTCCATATCAAGGCATCAACATGTATGACAAAGTATTTATGTGCACCTTTAGTACTCCCAATTTAGTTGATTTTAGAGACTGCTTTAGATCCACAAGACAAATACAATGTTGGTGAAACAAACCTTGAGTTCTGTCTACGATTTAATAATAACGAACTAAATAGTAGAAACAAATGTACGCTACACTGACGCAATGCATTAGCATCTCTTAAACCACGACATGAAATGCCTCATCGTCGCTTCTGATTTCAAAACGAAACAACTCAGACGAAAACATTAAGCAGATATATTCCGAGATTCGACATCGCACTTGAGGACTAAATAAAAGTTTGGAATCATTCAATGAATATTCATTATATAAATAAAGTGGCTAATAAGATGTTTCTACAAGAAAGGAAACGTGTGGGGATGGGAAACTAAACTCATATTTTCTTATCAGCATATTTTTCATAAGTTTTTACTTTTCTCGCCCTTTCTATATAATATATACTATATATTACCATTCTTTCCATAGCTATTGATATTGAATCTCTGAATATATGTGTTTCTTGTTTTCATCTGAGCTGTTACGTTTTTACACCAAAAGCGCTGATGAGGCATTTCATGTCGTGGTTTAAGAGATGCTAATGCATGGCGTCAGTGTAGCGTACCGATGTTCCTACTAGTTAGTTCGTTATTATCAAATCCTAGACAGAACTCAAGGTTTATTTCACCAACATTGTGTTTGTTTGTTTTTTGCATCTAAAGCAGTATCTAAAATCAACCTAATTGCGACTACCAAAGGTGAACATAAATATTTTGTTATACATGATGATACCTGGAGATGGAAATGTCTCGTTGGTAATTACGTGTTTGCAGATTTTGCCTTTTTCCGCAATTGCCTTTTCCATGTGGCGCGAGAATGTTGTGTATTTCAGTAGACATTCAGCCCATGTAGATTAGCTTACGCATTCAAGAGGTTT
>NC_136497.1:90552969-90702969 GCF_053919585.1 Euprymna scolopes
AACATGCAAATTGCGCATGTTGGACACACGTAAGTTGTTGTCACGTTGACCAGACATACATGTGTTTTCTCACTATAGAAAAGAGTTCGAAGTTAGTTAGAGGGAATCAGATCAGAGAAGCAGAGGAGATCAGACCGATTCTCCGTTAGCGTCAAGGCTCCCTCTGGAAGAGGGAGTGTTTAGAGATAACCATGTAACAACTTTGATAACAATGTAACAACTTTGGATCCCTGAAATACAAAATCATGTCCGACCGGTCGAAGCAGAAATAAACGTATTATCATGTAGTTTTGTATCTGCATCTTCGTGTTGTTATTCAACAGAAAAGGTATTTTATATTATAAGAACTTTGTGAAAATCATCATCACCAAAACAAAGGTAAAGTGAAATTGTATTAATATGAACTTTGTGTTTATAAAAATGTACAACAGTTAATGTAAATGTCAAACGCTCTCTCGGTCTATCTATCAAGATATTCAAAAATCTCTTCTAGTTGAATTACAGGTTTGGTTCTCTTGTAGTAACATGTACACTGTCTATTATATATATACAGAACTCTCTCTCTCCCTCTCTCTCTCTCTTTATATATACCCTGTTTATGTCTCCAATACGCTATCTTTACAAACATGAACATCTTACTAACATCAACAACAACAAATATAATATATAAGTCGTCATCTAAATAAGAACAACGAAAAATACTCTCATATTTGGTACATCAAAAATAACAGCAGTATGCAAAAATATATTTTCGAATAAATTTTCGTAATAATGCCTTTACTATATATATTAATTTTAAGGCACTTTCGCTCGAGTTAATCATTTAAATTACAACTGTCTTGAAACAATTATGTCTTTTTATAACGTTTAATACAAGATAGAAAAAAACACAAATAGCACAATTTTCTCATTTTACTTCAAGCTGCGTCAAAACGCTGCTGACACAGCTCGCGATATCAACGAAATATTTTACACAGGAAGCATAACTGAATGTTCAGCACAATGGAGGTTTAAAAAATTTCCTGACGAGGAGGCTCTTGGCGATAATGAACGTAGTGGTCGGCAATCGGATGATTACCACTATCAATAAACAGCCTGAGTCGAAGCCAATCCGTGCACAGCTGTTCGAGAACTTGCTTCTTAATAGGACGTAACGTATACGACGATTCCCAACCACTTGAGAACGATTTGAAAGGCAAAAAAAAAGTTATAAATCGGCACGTCATGAACTGAACAACAACCAAAATAAACGCCGTTATGAAGTGCCATCGTCCCTTTTACACAACAAGAACGACTTTTTCCTCAATTAAGTTGTGAAAAGGTACGGTTGACCTAAGGTTCACCATTTTTCCTTTGTGTGTGTGTGTTTTTTAGTGGAAGAATAGATACCCTTTCGTGTTTAGTGAACTGGTCTTCTTTCAAACTAGGTGTTGTTTCAGATATTATATTTTGCATTTTGGTTTTCACCTTGGATATTGTGTTTGATTTATAAAATTATTTAGGAATATGTATGTTGAGTTTGCATTATTTATTTTTATTTAACAAATACGGCATAATCCCGTTGACACACCGGTTCTCGTCATATCACCGAATTTAAGCAACGTTGAGTCTGGTTATTACCAGATGGGTAACCATTTGAGAATTCTAGGCGCTATATGTGCTCTCCGCTGATCTCGGCATTTGTTTCCAGTCGTCCTGTACATACTCTTCACTTGCCACTGCTATTTCACAATATCGACTCAGGAGGTATATGGTTAGAGATTGCGCGACTCTTGCCAAAATAAATTCACACGCAGACATCCCTTCGTGGGTATCCGTAGTCTGTTAAAAGACTGAAGGAGCCCCTAAACTTTATTTTTATTTACTTATTTATTTTCATTGTTATTGTCAATTTAAAAATATTTTGTATCGCTATCCTGGAGTAGAGTTTATCTTGTGCACACTGTTGTTCGCTATTTCTCTCCTACATTTTAATAAATGTCAAGGTTCTTTAAAAATTAGGATAGCAATTTTATTAATTCAGAAATAATCTGCATGGATCATCTAGGTCCTTAAATCTACTTGCTTGTTTTACTATTTTCCATAAGACTATTGGCAGACGGCCATTTTCTTTTAGTTCTTATTATTGGTTTGCGAGTAGTGTTTTCATCCGCTGTTTTGGGTTTGGGTTTTTTTGTTGTTGTTGTTATTGAACATGCTGTTTCGGTCATCATAATTTGTTTTGAAATTTAAGGAAGTCATATGCATATAATAATAATAATATATATATATATATATATATATATATATATATATATATATATATATATATATATATATATATATATATATACATGCGTGTGTTTGTGTGCGTGTGTGGCGGGTCTATGAACATGAAAATATGAAGATTATCAATTATATATGACCTTGATAAACATGTTGGATATACTGGATAAAACATTAATAACAGAAGAGATTTAAATGCTGGAAAACATGAATGATTCAATTGTAGTTATTTCTTTTTATCATATATATATATATATAATATATATATAATATATATATAATATATATATATATATATGGCGTAAGTGATATATTATTGCTTACAGTAAGCAACATCAGCCCTTAGCGTGTTTTACTCTTTAACGAATTGCTAATGGTAGCCGTTTTTCTTCATTGCTATCATCTTCAACATAGAATCAAAAATACTTTAAAGAGGTGTCGAAAAAGATAGATAGAGAGAGAGAGAGAGAGAGAGAGAGAGGGGGAGAGAGAGAGGGTACATCTATAATCATCGACAATCACATTCAACATACAAAAAATGTCTTTCTCGCTCTATTTCTCCCTCTGCCTCTTTATTTTTATTTCCAAACATACCTTTTACAAATTCTCTACTTTATCTACGTGGCGAATTGTTCTTGTATATTTTACAGTGTATTTCTCGTTTGTACAATTTCTCTTAATAACGATTGCATTATGGGTTCTCATTCTTTCTTTTCGCTCTCCATTTCTAATTCTTTGCTCTTTCTTATTGCTTTTCATTGATTTTATGCTCTTTTCCCCCTGCCACCTTCTCAATGGCCAGGTACTTGCGAGTTTTCTACACTGGTCCACCTTGGGTATCGTTATTCTGAAGCAGTGAAGTAAACACAAAAGGACCATTCCCGTCCCTCGACTGCTTTCCGCATCACTGCTTAACGTTTGAGCTGTTTGCCCCCGTAACAACTATTTACTTATATTGTAAATAGATGCACACATAATTGTATGTTATCATCAAAAGCGAAGATACGAATCAAATGGTAAAATGAGCTGAACCCGAATCAAAGAGTCCATATCCTACCAAAAATAAGTATTTCCATCCTTTATATACGTATTTTGATAACATTTAAAAGAATGCAGTTAACACTTGTTTGCTCTTGAGTTGACACAATATAATACAAAATATAATCTACGAATGCAGAACCATTTATTAAAGTAAACTCCTGTAACTCAATGGCTAAAAGTCTGAAGATTAAGCATACAGATCCATGCTTTTATAAATAATTAACAGACATGAAACTACACGATAGGCCGGCAATATATTGGTATATATTAAAGATAAAAGGTAATTAAATATGCATGTAATTTTTTACAATGATCGCATTGAATTCAGTATAACCTAGATTTGTAAAAGAGTATCGTACACAAACTTGAATGAAATAAATAAAAGTGTAGAAAAATATATTTGAACGATTACGTTAAGTTTTTAAGGTGAGGGAATCAAATGTTTCTCCATAGAAACATACGAGACAACGCCAATAATGTAGGAAAATTTAGAAACTAAGCCGAATGTCACTTCTTTTTCTGCCCCTCTGCGTCACCCATTTCAGCGTGCTTGAAAGTTAAGGAGCAAACAAGTAACTGGTCTGCCAGTAGTCTCAATATCTCACTCCTGGATCAGGCCTCTGCGAATAAAACCGTTTATAAAAACTCTCAGCAACCGCTTTCTTGTGTCCTCTTTCTTCATGAACAGAAACTTATATCTTTGAAAACCACTAGATGTAAATGAAACCAGCGAAAACACCGTAAAACGCATGGATAAACACCCAACGTATATCAATTTTTTTAATGCTTAACTATCGGGATCTGTTGAAATTCCACAGCGGCATCTATCATATGTAATACATTGCTGCCGGGCATTCTGTGGGCGTTCAGCATGAGTGAAGACACCTTCATATTATTATAGCTCTTTTGAATCAACCCCTTACTTACTAAAATAATAACTTTAATATATTGGCTGGGCTGATTATTTGATTACAAACACACCAATAATTTAACTCACATTTTATCATTTTTCATAATTCTTGGATATGTTTTTCGACAATCATTTTTCATAATATGGACAACATTATCCCCCCACCCCTTACTAAAATACTAACTTTGATATATTGGCTGGGCTGATTATTTGATTACAAACACACCAATAATTTAACTCACATTTTATCATTTTCCATAATTCTTGGATATGTTTTTCGACAATCATTTTTCATAATATGGACAATATTATCCCCCACCCCTTACTAAAATAAGAACTTTGTATAAATTGTCAGGGATGATGATTTGATTGCAAACACACCAATTAATCAACTCACATTTCATATATTTCATAATTTTTGGATATGTTACTAATTTCGACAATCATTTTTCATAATTTTAACCCAGGTTATCGTCCCCGCTTATTAAAGTCATAACTTTGATATATTGACTGGTGTGATTATTTCATTACAAACACCCAATCAATTGACTCACATGTCATCATTTTTCAGAATTATTGAATATGTTACTAATTTCGACAATGTTTTGTCATAACCCACTTGATCGCCTCCCCCTTACTACAATAATAACTTTAATACATTGCCATAGGCTGAGTATTTTATTACAAACACACCAATCAATTCCGGGTATTCTCATAGTATATAGGTTCAAACTGTCTCATCCAATGCCGGGTGTTGCCGCGTATTTTTCATGTATATATCTTTCACCAATCTCATTCGATCCTGGGCGAAGCTGCGTATTCTGTTATTATATGTTTTCCACCTATCTCATTCAATTCTGGGCGGCACACATCCATTACATGGGTTGCCATCTTATAATCTCACACCGTCAATATCTTCGACGGAGAGTAAAACATTTCAGGCCATGAGTGCATGAGTTTAATTATCATTACAATGCAATTTTCAATCTCTTCTGGTCTCTTTGGTGGAATAAAAAGAAGGAAGCATTGCTTTCAGAAAGCTTTTAGTATATATATATATGTGTGTTATCTTTTAGAGGTGGGCGAGAAACTGTGGATATGATGTTTTCTGCTAGACAGCTCTTGGAAAAACGTATTGAACAGCGTATGCTTCTCTGCCAGGTGTTTGTGGACTTAACCAAGGCGTTTGACACAGTCAACCGTGAGGCTCCATGGAAAGTGGTGGAAAAATTTGGCTGTACACCTGCTTTTACAGACAAGTTCAAGCAACTTCATCATAGTATGAAAGGTCGCGTCAACTTCAATGGTCAGCTTTCGGAAGAATTCCCCATTGATAATGGTGTGAAGCAGGGTGATATAGCTGCACCAACATTGTTTTCGCTCTATTTGACTGATGTGCTCTGGTATGGTTTCCACGATTGTGATATGGGTATTTATATTAGATTCCGAACGACTGGAAAGGTGTTCAACCTCAGAAGATTCCAAGCCAAAACACTTGTTAGTGAGGGACTTGTTAGGGACCTGATGTATGATTATGATGCTTACCTGGTAACACACTCACCAGTAGATATGCAACTAGTGATGGATCTCTTTACAAATGCTTGTACCTGCTTCGGACTGACAGTTAGCATTAAGAAAACTAAAGTCATGTACACTCCCGCTCCCAATGATCTGTATGTTGAACCTGATATCTTCGTCTGTGGAAAGCGCCGTGAAGTCGTAAAACATTTTGTCTACCTTGGGAGTGCCTTATCAAATGATGGCACTCTTAATGCGGAAATAAGACGGAGAATCAGTAAGGCATCTAATGCTTTTGAAAGGTTACAAGATAGAGTCTGGTCTGACGGTGATCTGACTCTGACAATTAAAATTCAGTGTATCAAGCATATGTAATACCATGTCTACTTTACGCATCTGAAACTTGAACCTTGTACATATAGAATTGCTCGAGAGGTTCCATCAGCACTGCCATTAGACACATTCTTGGTTTAAAATGGTATAGCTTTGTCCCTGATACATATGTCTTTAAAAAGGCCAAAACAACCAGTATTGCTACCATTGTTATTAAGAACCAGTTGCGTTGGGCGTGTCATCTCATCCGGTTTGAAGACTATCGTCTCCCAAAACAATTGTTCTCTGGTGAGCTCTTTCTTGGAAAAAGACCCCAGCACAAGCCCAAAAAAAGTTTTCGTGATAGCATCAAAAAGAGTCTGGTGAGCTTTCATATTCCTGTTGACAGTTGGAAGTCCCTAGTGTATGATCGCAAGCAGTAGAGGACACCGATATACAGGGGTGCAGAACACTATGAAGCAGCCAAAATAGACCGAGCGAAGCTTCAGAGAGCATGTAGGAAATGCCAAACCTTGCCGCCCAACCATGGAGATCTCTGGATCTGTAAGGTGTGTGATCAGGCTCTGTTGTCAAAGCCAGAATTTGTTAATCACATGAAAGCCCACGATAATACAGGTACCGCTGCTGTTAGTCTAACACAAATCAGTGAGCGTTTTCAGTGTCATGTCTGCTTAAGGGTGTACAAGTCGCTGTCAGGGCTAAAAAGTCATATTCGGGCACATGGACTTTTAATAACTGAGGGAGTGGCTCTCGTCTGACAAGACGTTGCAATCATCATATATATAAGTGTGTATATATATATATATATATATATATATATATTTCAAAAAGGACAGTTTGACTCGCACTAAACTTAGCAATATTATATATAAATTCTAATGTCAGTGTAACTGTCTACGTCAGGTGAACCAGCGTTCATTTTGAAACAAGAATTGGACAACATGTTTCCTCAGGTTTTCGTAATAAAAATAAAAACAAAAATAAAATTCGCCTCAACCCCACCCATAATAATTTAAATTCCGCAATTGGATATCAATTAGTGAGTGACCCAGAAGATATATCAGGACGAGTGTTTTTGTTTTTTTTTAAATTTTATTTCTCTTCATTGCTCGCCTCAGGCCCTCTCTCTGCAGGCGGATGCGGTTTGTTAATAACCTAGACCTTTTAGGCGATTATGGAGAGATACTTTAGATATGATTACCCACCCCCTTTTCCCCTTTTCTTTTCACCCGTATATTTATATGCGGGTTGTCAATCGCCATTTGTGATACTTTAAACATTTTTTTTACAAAATAGTATTCATTATATATATATATATATATATATATATATATATATATATATATACGTTAATCCATTTTATTTTGTCATTTCCCCTTCCTGCTTCTATGTACATATATTTTCCAGTAATTGTAAATAACTCGTCCTCATTTTCATCATTAATTTTAATTTCCTCCCCATATTTAAAGAAAAAAAAGATCATAAATGCTATCGTTTGCTTCTGAGGAGGATAACGAA
This sequence comes from Euprymna scolopes, assembly GCF_053919585.1. Taxonomy (NCBI): domain Eukaryota; kingdom Metazoa; phylum Mollusca; class Cephalopoda; order Sepiida; family Sepiolidae; genus Euprymna; species Euprymna scolopes. The sequence goes on from NC_136497.1 coordinate 90,560,555, forward strand.
ATACATGTAGGGTTCAAAAGAATTATTTTTTTCTTTTCTGTCATGTATATATATATATATATATATATATATATATATATATATATACATATATATATATATATATATACGATAGATTATTTCGATGTGTTGAATACTGCACTTAATTTACGAGATGGCTGATTACAAAATCGATAAAAAGTGGGTGGATATTGAAAGGTCTTTAATGTCCACCTTTCAATGGTGTTAACAGCATTAAAATCTGGATAATAAAATATGCAGAAATGTTAATGTTTCTCTATGTCACAAACTTTGTGTTCCTTTTTTTACTTTTCTTTCAATACGATCGAATTAGCGAAAATATATCACCCCATTTCTGGTGTCTTCCATAAAGTGAATAAATTCGAAGGGTTGTTTGAAAATTCTGTCGAGAGCCGCACTGCTAGCACTGCAACGATATTTTTGTACCTTAACATGAGACGGAATTGATATCGGTCCACTTTCTGTCTTTTATATTTGAATTTTTGGTATTCGTTATTCAAATAACGACGCTGGTTGTCTTTTTGTCATATGTAAAAGTCGGTTACATAAAATAAATTACTACAATTTTACTGCAAGCTTTGAAACATTACTGTGGACATACATTTGAGTAATTTTCAACAAATACGAACATATTCATTTTTATTGACCTTAAGATTATATATTCTGATTGAACCATCCATTAACTTGCCCTCTAAACTATTTAAATAGAGGGGAAGTATGTATAGATACACACACACACACATATATATATATTCATTAGGGTGATAGAAATATAATTTTTGACATGAAATTGAACGTCTAAAAGCGACATTATTTTTGCACAAACCTATTATATATATATATATATATATATATATATATATATATATATATATAAAATAAAAATTACAATTAAATTTACCAAAATGATTCAAGATGGTAAAATTGAAGTATATTATAAATATTAAAGAATTAATATTTATAAAATTATCTCAGCCAGATGTAAAAGCTCGATAAAACCAAATAGGAAATAGAGCTTATAATATGAGCAAACAGTTAATAAAATGCGTTAAAAAACACTTTGAAATGAGTTAAAAACATATTTAATCTGAAAAGGAAACACTAGATAAGTGGATAGTTTCGAAGAAATACTTTCCTTCTCATCAGAGGGTAGGAATTAGCAAAATGCAGGATCGGATTTTGCATGCAGAAGTATTTGATGAAACAACAAGTAAGTCAAAGATCTTACTTGAAAACAAAAAAAGTGAAGCAGAGGGAATATGGTGAAGAAAAAGGTGATTACACATGAATGGCTAGTCTGGTGGAAGATAAAAAAATCCAGTGACGGTAAAATCCAAATGTATAACTTCAAGAAAGTTAAAAGAATTTCCATTTGCACAAGTAAAATCCAAGGAAATCCCGTAATTGGAAGAAGATGGTCCATAATAATCCAAAGCAGAAATCCATGGAATAATTCACAAAAACGTGTACAAGGAAAAAGGAAAAGATTCCAATAATATTAATAAAAGAAAAATAAGATATGCTTTTCAATCTACTTCCGAGACATAAATATAAATGGTTATTTATGTCTCGGAAGTAGAGTAAAAAGCATATCTTATTTTTTTAATACGAGCGCGTTGTTGTCCAAGAATCCACACGTCGTAGTGTCAGTTTATATCGCAAAGGAGATCAAGAATAGTAAAATATCTTCAACTCGCTTTTTTCATTATAACAACAACATTTATTTCCTCATTGTTACTGCCGTGACGTCACCAAATTTACCTCGAACGTTCTAAACGCCTCGCACGTGATCTCGAACGTTATCTCGTCCTGTACTCCAAGTCTCTTCCGTGATCCCCCCTTTTCTTTTTTCTAGTCTTTTTTTTTGCTTCATTTCGCATGTATTTACATATAGCCGTCCGTACTATGTCACACGAAGTTGTCCACACAAATTAAATAAACTATCTCGAATTTGGATTGAATGAACTAAACTGTTACATAGATCAATCTTCATGGTTCGTCAGACTTACTCCTATCCCACTTGTTTATCGTATTCAACCAATATAGAAGTACCATCATATTTTCATGCATCAGTTATTATTGTCACCATTCAAAAGTCAACATGTAAAAAAAGAATAATGTCTGATTCTTATGAATAAATTATATATATACACAAGAGAGGTAGAAGGAAATTTATTCATATGCATATATAAATATAAACATCTAGCTATACCTTCTCTCTACAAATCGGCTAAAAGCCCTAATGTATTAATGAGCCTTTTTTATGCTTGGAGAAGGATGGCTTGAATCGTGCAATGGAGACATATTCGAGAGTTTTTAAGATGACTACTCGAAGGGCTTCGAAATAGAATTGAAAAGAAGTCGTCCTTATATGCTAACCCACATTCTGGATCATCCAATAAATGTTGTCTAATGGCAGAATCTAAATTATTGTGGGTAGGGTTGAGAAGAATTTTATTTTTATGTTTATAACGAAAAGCTGAAATTACATGTTGTCCAATTCTTGTGTAAAGTTGAAAGCTTGTTCGCCCGACGTAGACAACATAACACTGATATTGGAATTTATATATAATATTACTAGGTTTAGTGCGAGGAGAAACGGTCCTTTTTGAGAGAAGAAAATGCAAGTGTCGTATTTAAAACCATACTAGGTAGAACAGGCGGAAAATAATTGTGGATAGTCTATTAAAGTTGGTTAATGGGAGGCACACATTTTTCATAAACGCATGACAACTTAAGATATACAAGAGACTTTGAAGGGCAAAAGGTTATATCTTTACTAAATTGATTGATTTTGAATTTAATACATTTATCAATTAAGAATGTTGTATATATATATATATATATATATATATATACAAAATTCTTAATTGATAAATGTATTAAATTCAATATATATATATATATATATATATATATATATATATATTTACCTTCTAATTATATACATTCGGCTCGTTAGACTACTTGTCTAACCCCCTTTAAATATATATATATATATATATATATATATATATATATATATATATATGTGTGTGTGTATAATATAGAACTGACAAAATAAGATAAAATTAATAAGTACTAATAAATACCCAGAAAGTAATATTTTGCTACACAGCTTAATACAAACAATAAAATAACATTGTAAGAAATTTACTCCTTCAGTCATACCCCTCTTGGCAAACAATGCTATTCTTTTGTGTCTTTTTTTTGTCGATAGTTTCAGTTTTTACGTAATCTATCATTGACTTACTTTTTCAGTGATAAACCGTTGCACTTCGAAATTAATACGAGTTTTTTTTCTCTCTCAAACTATTACAACCATAATCTTATATTATTACAAATATTCGAAAATGAGACTAAGGGAAATAACTCTGATATACTTGTCAAGTGTTATCAGATTGACCTGTTTAATTTCGCATTTCGCAAATTTGGCCTTTATGGAAGCTGTTTATCAGAGAGGCGGTAGCACTCTCTATATAGGGATGGCCCGTACACACCTATATACGCCTACAAAACAAAACTATCTAAATCGCTACTAAAATCAACTTATAAGTTTTAAAAAGCACATATTCTTACAGAGAAGCGTCTTACGAATCCAGCGAGTGTCAGAACGTCGGTTAAAATGTCAAAAGAGAGCAAAAAAAAAGGTACAAAAATGGGCAATTGTTCTTCTTTCTTCTTTCTTTTTTCTTCTTCTGCTTTCTTCTTTCTTTTGAGACGATGTATCTCGGTGTACGAACGGTCCCTGACAACAGTTCAAGCATCAATCGACTGCTCTTTACACGGAGAAGTGCAGTGACCCATCGCTTTTTAGCTAACTCCGTAATTAAATAAGATTACGTGTAATAACAAGTTTTAAACACTATATACCCAATGTAGACAGACCACTTCGAACACGGAACTTCTCTCAAAAGGGACAGCTCCAAATAATACACCGGATGCTCACAGACGTTCCAGTTTGCCAGTGGCCTATATTTCCTGGACGCTGAATATTTGAGGTGAACGTTAAGGTTTTTTCTTTAAACAGTGACCCACCAGCGTTAATGAAACCACGAAATCTTTATCTCAGTTGATCAAAATTGTTATAAGAGTAACCTATCAGCAAGTACGACGTCAAAAAACAATGTTATAAAAACAAATAATTCTTCAGATTTTGGACTGTAAAATATGTACAAAATGTCAATGCTGTGACCAGGATTCGAACCTAGGTTAGCACGGCCACAACGTGGGGTCCTAACCTCTAGACGATCACGGCTAACACTGACGTCTGTCGCTCTCGGCAGAAAGACACATGACTACTGTCAAACTATTGAAAAATAAGGAGGAAACTTGAAATTCTCACGCATGCGCAAAAATACACTATAGCAACCATTGTTAAATGCAGCTGAATCTCTTCGCTCGCTAAGAAAAGTAGATCAGACCAGTTCTTCTAAGAACTCACCAAACGCCAAAGGAAATAAGTTAAATTAACCGCAAAAGAAACTGCAAGAAAGTCATCTTCTAAGAACTCACTGGAAGCTGACCAAAAAGAATCAAAATCCAAGCCCTAGCCACAGAAATAACTATATTTTGTGACTACTATACACAATCTACTAATAAAAACAAGTAAGTTTTCTAAAATAAACTACAATAAATTAACCAAGTAACCTCACACTGTCACTGATTAGGACTTCATATAAAGATAACAACTACACTATTGGTGTATATACCGTTCCACACTTTAACTATGGGTGACGGGGCAGTATCTCAATTCTACGAGAGTTGTCTTACTATAATATCACTTATCTTATAGCAAGATACACATAAGTGTTATATGTTTACATTTAATAAAAAAGGCCAAAGTCAGCACGTAGTAAAAAAGCTCAGAGAAATATAGACTATGAAAAAAACAAAGTCAAGGTATTATCTGAGCAAAAAGAATACTATCAGAAAAATGCTGAAATAAAATTAAGTATCATGCAAATCCTGAGGCAAAGAAGGCTGCCTCACGTGCTGACTCAAAAGCACGGTATAACAGGGGTTCTGAGGAGGAAAGAGCTGCCTCACGTGCTCTTTATAACAAAGAACCAGAAAAAAGAAGGTTGCCTCACGTGCTGACTCAAAAGCACAGTATAACAGGGATTCCGAGGGAAAAAGCTGCCTCACGTGCTCTTAATAACAAAGAACCAGAAAAAAGGAGGCTGCCTCACGTGCTGACTCAAAAGCACGCTATAACAGGGATCCCAAGGGGAAAAAAGCTGCCTCATGCACAAACTATTATAAATATAAATATCAAAAACTGCCAAATATTTGCCAAAACGCCAAAGAATGAACCAAGAAAAATTTAATAGTGAAGGTATGAACATTTTAGAACTTTATAATACTCTAACTGTTTTATCAGAGAGGCGGTAGCACTCTCTATGTAATATAGAACCGATGGAGGACCAAGAGGCAACTCCTACGGCCCGAAACCCAAAGACCTAAAACCCAGCAGGAAGCGACCTGCTACTAATGGAGGCGGCAATGAGCCGCCTCCTATAAAAGACAATACTATCATGAATGTAAGTTTAAAAATAAGACTGTAAGTAAAAATACTAATTAACAAGAATAAAAAAGCATTGGAAATGCAAAAGGATATAAGGATGGTATGCCAAAAAGTATACAAACAAGATAGCTATGAATGGCTAAGCACATGGAAATAGAATTGCATCCAAAGTATAGCCCTATAGCTTTTTACAACCGTAATGATGGCACGGAATGAAGATTGGAGAAAAGCTATAGGGCTATACTTTGGATGCAATTCTATTTCCATGTGCCTAGCCATTCATAGCTATCTTGTTTGTATACTTTTTGGCATACCATCCCTATATCCTTTTGCATTTCCAATGCTTTTTTATTCTTGTTAATTAACAATTGTATTTGGCTTCTTTTTTTTAAAGCCTAACGTAATTAAGAAAAGAACACTCAGAATATCATATAGATAATGACAATAATAGTAATAATAACATTGATAATCCTAGTAATAATAATATTAATACTACTACTACTAAAAATAATAATAATAACAACAATAATAGTAATAGAAATAGGCAGCATAACAGTAATGCTACTAATAAGAGTGTTAATAGTAGCATTCAGATGCGGAATCTATTAAACTTACATTACATACGTTAACTAGTCACATGCGTTCTGTAACAGAAACAAAACCAAAGAGTGGAAGGAGCACCAGAAGAGCCCAGGAAAGCTGAAACTGCAAGACATCTTAAAATCAATGGCCCCTTCGCAAATAGCATCAGTCTTTTCTGAATCCACATAAACTGATAATAGAATAGTCAAGGAGGATGGAATAGCTGAGGAGAGAAAGAACTAACCAGATTGCAACTTTGCGAGTGTGCAGAGTACTTGGAACTTAAGTAGGCCTGTGTCCATCCAAATTATTAGGAAAACATATGGTCGTTATCAGCGAGAAAGCAATGGTAAACGGTTGTTTCTATTATGTAAAGCTATTTTCAAGGGTAAGGAGAAGAGTTAGAGAGTACTGGAATAAGGCGAGGCTTGTTTTCACCAAGATTTCAGCGAACAAATCGGTTATTATCAATGAGCATTCACTGGTTATACCCTATGTATTTCTTAGTGAATAAAAATAATAATAATAATAATAAAGACAATAATAATAACAACAACAATAAGGATAATGATAATAACAATAATGACAATATTAATAATAATAATAATAATAATAATAATAACAATAATGGTAATAATAATAATGGCAATAATAATAATAACAATAATAATAATAATAAAATAATAATAATAACAATAATAATAACAACAATAATAATAACAACAATAATAATAATAATAATAATAATGATAACAACAATAATAATAATAACAACAGCAACAATAATAATAACAATAATAATAACAATAATAAGAATAGTAATAACAATAATAATAACAATAATAATAATAATAATAACAATAATAATATTAGCAATAATAATAACAATAATAAAAATAATAACAATAATAATAAAAATAATAACAATAATAACAACAATATTAATAATAACAATAATAAAAACAACAATAATAATAATAACAATAACAACAATAATAATAATTATAATAATAACAATAATAACAATAATAATAAAAATAATAATAACAATAATAACAATAACAACAATAATAATAATAATAATCATAATAATAATAATAATAACAATATTAACAACACTAATAATAACAACAATAATAACAATAATAATAACAATAATAACAACAATAAAAACAACAATAACAACAATAATAATAACAATAATAAAAATAAAAAAATAACAATAATAATAACAATAATAACAACAATAATAACAACAATAATGATAAGAATAATAACAATAATATTAACAGCAATAATAATAAGAATAAAAATAACAATAATAACAATAATAATTCTAGAAGTGTAAGCCATTTTGAATTTCAGATGGTTCGCTGTTACACACAAGTCCTGGTAGGTGACTTGTTTGTAGTAGACAGTTCCACAGAACAAAATATTCTTACCGTGTCGAAACCCGGGAAAGAATATGTGAAATTGCTCCAGAAAAGGTTTAATATTTATGAAGCTATTCTGGTTTCTGATTGGTTGGTAGCAGAACGTGAATTAATTTTATTCGTCAGTTCTTAGCAGCATCGTTTTTAAATAGAATCGTCCGACTGTGTGGAATCATACCCCATTAAAACACTCTTTTGATGGGATGTCTCCTAGCGGCTTCGGCTGCATGGAGACAGAGTAGTACAAGTCAAGGATTCGTCACTTGACACTCAGCCCAACAGGTGAGGGGCCGGGAACCGGCCCAGCACCTGTTGGACTGAGGTACACCGCCTGGGTAATACCTAGGAGGTCCACCCTCCCAGGCCTTGCCACCGGGCTTTCCGGTGGGGCAAGTTTATTGCATGCTGCCTGAGGCGCCCCGATCGGGGAATGCCGACGGGGTTACTCAGGCAATTTTTAAAATTGCAGGAGTGCCCCTCCTTTAGGGGAGCCTGCGGGGTTCCCACTTTCCGGCCTTGTGGCACATTTTGCTGATGTGGGCAACAAATAAATATCTACCCCATTATAATTCCAAAATTATGCAACATCCTCCCTATTTTTATAATGGGGAAATCCCTTGTGTTTGTTCTGCTCAAAAATAAATATATATTTTTATATCTACTTAGACATATCAAAAATTAGAAATCAATTTGATCTTAGAATTTTAGCATTTAAAAAGACGCCATTTTTAATTGTGTTCAAACGTCAAAAAGGAAAATTACAAAGATTTTTTTTCTAAGCAAAAGGATTAGTAGGTTAAAGTGTTAATACAAAATAAAATGGATACAGTTTAACTTCTAGTCCAGGACTATTTTTTTTTTTTTAATATATATTTTTTTATTTGATATATAGAAATCTATATACTCTGAGCATTACCCCTAGGGGTATCCACTGATATTCATGCAAAAAAGTAAGAGCCTTCTCATAACTGAAACTTCTTTGGTCTGTATTTTTAATATATAGAAATCCACATACACACAGGGCAGTGAAAGGAAAAAAAAAATATTCAGTCGAATTCACCAACAAGTTTTGAGAGAAAACGTTGTAGCTTTATCCGTGTCGCCGGTTTCGTAAATACATCAGCGATATTTTGTTCTGATGATATGTAATTCAAAATAATGGATTCCTTTTTTATCTCGTTTTTTATGAAATGGTATTTTATATCTATATGCTTAGATCTTTGGTTGATTATCGTGTTCTATGCTAAGACTATACTGGCTTGATTATCACAATTAATTACTACGGGGCTTGTAATCAATTCTGGCTCTAAAATAGTCTTCAGGATATTTTTAAGGTAGAGTACTTCCTAAGTCGTGTATGTGAGCGCGATAAATTCTGCTTCACACGTAGAGAGAGATACAATCTGTTGCTTTTTAGATTTCCATGAAATGATAGGCCCATTTTCTGAGAGTCTGAAACAATATCCAGATACACTCTTGCGATCCTCGTCGTTTGCCCAGTCTGAATCCGAAAAACCTTCTAATTTTAGGGGATTTCTTGATTTTCTAAATACTAACTTCTGTTCTTTGGTTCCTTTTAAATAACGTAGGACTTGTTTAGCTCTGTTTAAATCTTTCATTGTCGGTCGTGATAATTTTTGTGACAGTTTTGTTACTGTATAGCATATGTCGGGCCTGGTTGCAGTCATCAAATATATAAGACTACCTATAATTTTGCGATATTGTGTGTCATTTATTATTTCAGATTCTGTGTGTATATTTTTATTAATATCATTTTCGACTGGTGTAGAGCGTTTCTTGCACTCTCCCATTCCAAATTTTAATAGTATTTTGTCGATGTATCTCGATTGAGTCATCGTAACAAGTCCTTTGCTTTGAGTAAATTCTATCCCCAGAAACCAGGATATTTTGCCTAGATCGGTCATTTTGAATCTTTTACTTAATTTGTTCTTAACATCAGTTAACATTATGTCACAATTTGATGCGATTAAAATATCATCGACCCATAAAACCAAAATCAGCAGTTTATCGTCTTTGTGTTGGGTATATAAACAGGGATCTACAGCGCATTGTCCAAATTGTTGTTTAATAATATAATCATGGAATACTGTGTTTCAACACTGAGCACTCTGCTTTAGACCATATAATGACTTGTTAAGTCGCCACACGCTATTTTTATTTTTCATTATAAATCCCTCTGGAGGGGTAATATAAATTTCACAATCTATTGGGACATTCAAATAAGCATTGTTTACGTCCATTTGATGGCAGTTTATGTCATATTGTGATGCGACTTACATTAAAATTCTGATTGTCGTTAGGTTTGTGGTCGGCGAAAACGTAGAAAAGTATTCTTTACCGTAAATCTGAGAGCACCCCTTAGCAACAAATCTTGCTTTGTACTGCTCTATGCCTGACGCTGTACTCTTTTTTGTAAAGACCCATCTGGTAGAAATAACATGTTTGTCTCTTGGGAGAGGCACTACCGTATAGGTATCATTTTTGGTTAAGGCATCTATTTCTTTTTTCATGGCAATTTTCCATTCATCACAATGTTCTGAATTAATTGCTTCGTTGAAGCTTTTTGGCGCATTTTCCATTGAATAGCAATAGTCGATTTGATAATCTTTTACATTGTCGACCACAAAAAAATCGGGTCGTCTTCTATTTCTTTTGGGATATCTCTCGACTTTATCATCATCATCATCATCATGGACACTCTCGTCTCCGTCATTTTTATTGTTTTCGTTTGTTCTAATTATTTGAGGTAATATAATTTCATCCTCTTCATATGACGGGTTTTCGTCTGTAAAATTAAACGTGTCCGTGAATTTTACACACCGGATTCATTTTATTTTATTTTTTTCGGGAAAAAATATTAAATTGGCTGGACTGTTTTTATCGTATCCAAGAAATATACCTCTGTCGGCTTTAATATTCAATTTACTCTTTATCTCTATATATGCGAAGCAAGTTGAACCAAATATATGCATTCTGCTTAAATTTGTTTTTTTACCACATAAAGATTCATATGGAGTCTTAGATAGTGTTATGTTAAAGCACCTGTTGCGTATATAGGCTGCCGCCATAAGTGCAGAGGTCCAGAGGTTTTTAGGGAGTTTTGATTCAATGAGTAGGCATCTTGCCATTTCAAAAAGTGTCCGCCACACACGTTCAGCAGTCCCGTTTTGGTGTGGCGATCTAGGAGCTGATGTCTCATGCCTGATATGATGGTTAATTAGTAAAAGTTCAAAGTCTTTATTGATTAATTCCGTATCGTTGTCAGAGCGAATACACTTGATTTCACCGTAGGGGGCCACGTCGGCTAGATATTTGTTAGTTGCTAGCAGGGGATCAGTTTTGTTCTTTAAAAAGTAAACCATTATTAAACCTGAATGGTCATCTACGAAATTAAACACATATCTATAATGTTCTCTGGCCATCGGTTCTACGGGACCGTTCAAGTCACAATGCACCATTGATAGGATTTTTTTGGCCTTTTTGTCTGGTATCTTGTTTTGATAGTTTGTCATTTTCCCTTGCGTACAGACGTCGCAGTTGAAGGTTTTTGATGTTTGTATTCGCATTCCATCAACTACAGTCGGCAACTTTTTGATATCAGGAATATTGCAGTGTCCAAGAATTTTATGCCATGTCTGTAGATCATGGCAGGCGGTTTTTGATGGGACTACGCTATTTAAATAATATAGTCTTCCATTTTCTTTAATGTCGAATACAGTTCCATTCGGGTATACCAGTTCTGATTTATTGGGGCTAAAGTTTATATTTGCACCTTGTTTTGTGGCAGCTTGTACAGAAAATATATTTTGCTTAAATTTGGGGATTAGAAGAGCGTTTTCTAGAATACAGAAACACTGTTCACCTTTATTGTTCTTTAGCGAGATTTTCGCATTGCCTCTTTTCAAAACGATATCATTGACTCGACTCCCGTAAACTAGTTCTACAAAATGATTTTGTGGCTTAAAGTTGGGGTCAAAAAAAAGTTGTAATCACATGTGCCGTGGCCCCACAATCGACAAGAAAATTATTATTGTTTGTTGAAGCATCAAATGTACACGAAAATAAAAATGTATGCTCGCTAACAGAGCTCTCTATATTTTTAATGTAGTCGCCATTTTGAGTCCAGTATCTACATTGGAAACTCTTGTGATTAGGCCGTCCACAATTATAACAAATAACTTTTGTACTTTTCTTAGGAAAAAACCTGCTTCTGGCAAAGTTGCGTTTTTTATTCCTGGCATGTGTATAATTCGATTTTGGTGTTTCTATGTGTGTATTTTTAAATTTCATGATATTTGTGGATTCGTTTTTTTCTGTGATCATTTTTTCAGTTTCTTCGTAACTTCTGAGTGCCACCTTTAATTGGCTAAAAGTCATGGGGTTTTCTTTCTGGGTTATCACGGTGATAAATGGCTTGAAATCACCCGGTAATCCCTTAAGGACCATGGAAATTAACAGACTGTCACTTATAACTTCACCAGACATTTTTAAAGAATTTGCAGTTGTCTCGGCTCTTATAATATAATCAGTAATAGTTTCGGCTTCCGTTCGTTTTAGAGAGGTCAGTTCAGTGTATAAAGAAATAATTTTGGGTTTTCCTTTCGATAAATAATAATAACAATAATAACAACAATAATATTAACAACAATAATAATTAGAATAACAATAATAACAATAATAATAACAATAATAATAATAACAACAATATTAGCAAGAATATTAACAATAATAACAATGATGATAACAATAATAACAACAATAATAACAATAATAACAACAATAAAACTATAATAACAATAATAATAACAATAATAATAACAATAATTATAACAAGAATAACAATAATAATAACAATAATAACCATAATAATAACAATAATAACCATAATAATAACAATAACAATAACACTAATAACAATAATAATAACAATAATAACAACAATAATAACAATAATAACAATAATAATAACAATAATAACAACAACAATAATACTAATAGTAATAAAACAATAATAACAATAATAATAATAATAATAATAATAACAATAATAACAATAATAACAATAATAATAATAATAATAAAATATAATAATAATGAACGCCATGAAAAGCATGAATAAGCATCACATCAAATCAAAGAGATAGAAAATGAAATCAGCAAGAAAACCGTCAAGACAACTCTACGGAAAATGTCGATCTGGAAATCACTATGTCACGAAGAAATACACACTCATATAATTCACAACACGATATGAAAGGCTAATCCTGAACCTGAAAAGATGCATCTATGAAGCATCCATGAAGCATCCATGAAGCATCCATGAAGCAGACGTGTCAAGAATCAATTATCAAAAATAGAACAACAATTGTGCAAAAAGAGCCATTCCCACAAACTATAGGCCGATGATAGTTTATGATGTGGAAACTACTAACAGCATAACTGACAAAACAAATTTATTATTCCCTTTATAATCTCGGGTTGTTTCCTGAGGAACAGAAAGGATGCAAAAAAAAGGAAATAAACATAACTTAATATACATAAATTAAAAGATCCTGAAGAAAGTAAAAAGAAGAAAAAAACAGTCATTGCAGAGATCGACTACAAAAAGTATACGACAGGATCCCTTAATCCTTGATAATTACATGTCTGAAAAAGTACAAAATATCAGGATATGTTATCAATATGATTAAAAATGCAGACATTTGGGCTGGGAAAAGCTAGACAATACATATCTAAGATTAGAATACGAAGAGGTATCTTCCAATGGACTCCCTATCACTACTGGTATTTATCACATCCATAACGCCCCTTAATAATATACTAGGATATACTAGGAAAGTGACAGCCTAAATACTATTTAACTAATATAAAGTAAAGATTGAGCCACCCAGTGTACATGGAACACCTGGAATTGTTTGAAGATTCCAAGAAGAAACTAGAGGCGCTAATAAACAGAACCAGAATCTTCACAAAGATATCAGCATGGAATTCGGCATGAGAAGGGAAAGAGCTACATGGACGATCCATAAGGAGGATACTACATGGGTATGGCTACAAAAAGGAAACCTTAACAGAGAATCTTAAGCCCTAATACCAGCCATATAAGATAAGGCGATCAGATCAAACCACGTCAATGCAAGTATTGACAAGATACAAGGAACAAAAAATGCAAACTACGTGGACTAATAGACGAAATAATAAACCACTTAATCAGCGAATGCAAGAAGCTAGCGCTAAAAGAATATAAGAATAAACACGATTATGTAGGGGAGGTATTACACTGAAAATTAGGCATGCTACTGCTTCTTAGACACGCTGATAAATGGTACAAGCACAAACCGGCAGCAGTATTTTAAATCAGAAAATACTATTGGTCATCACGTACAAACAGATACACTCACCAAAACAAGTTGTTTTTTGCATTTATATAGAACCATAATAGTTAACAAGAATGAAATGTTTTGCAAAATTGCATATTTCACCGTTCCAGCAGACTACAGTATGAATATCAAGAACACGGAGAGCGGACTAAATACATGAAACGAGCCAGAGAGCTGAACGTGATATGGAAGATGGAAGCTAAAGAGGATATAGAAAGAAATAAGATAACATGAATAATAGTAAGAGCACTAAGAACTATCAAGAAAGAAACGTGGAAAGAATAATGAGGGAGAGTACATTCAGAGGGGTGGCTAAAAAGATACAACTGATAACAATAATGAAAACGACTGCAATATTAAGGAAATCCCCTGAATGCGGATATTAATACACATAAGTAGAAGGTGTTAGTCGGACATATAAACACTGTTGAAAAATTAAAACGTACAGAAACGCCACAAACTGAAACTATATAACTGTAAGTTAACCTTCACAATAAAGAAAAAAGAAAAACATAACTGGTACAATACCAAATAGTCGGGAAACATCAATGAGGATTGAAGGACCGAGGAGGTAACGCATTAACCAAATCACTCTTTTTTTCTTTTTCGTTTTTTTTTTTTTTTTTTTGCTGGAGGGCAATAATTTGGGAATGGAGGGATAGGGTTGGGATAAGAGAACCTATATGCAGTTGTAATGTTCTTGGTTTCATGCAGCGCTTCATGTTTTGTCTTTGCATCAGTTTGTCTAGCCTGCACTTGTGGTCCATGTGTGTTAGTCTCCACATTCAAAGGTTTTCCCTAATATTTCAGTTGTTTTCATTATTGTTGTTCGTTGTATTTTTCCAATCATTCGTCTGATTCCAATTTCTCCCATTCTTTTTTCTTTTTCGATTTTTTTCGGGATTGTTTCTTGTGTTCCTACTATTATAGGTATTATTTTGATTTTCGTCATCTTCATATCACTTCCAGCTCTCTGGATAGCTCTGTGTATTTGCTCCGTTTGTCATTTTCTTTGATATTCACCTTGTGGTCAGCTGGAACAGAAAATTCTACGATTTTGTCTTCCGTTTTCCTGCTTTCCGGCTGACTACAATATGGTTGTGTTCAAGTCTAACGTAACTAAGTTCTTGATGAGCCGTTCTATATAAGTTATCAACTTTACCAAATTTTCATTACTAATGATTACTATATTGTCCAATTTTTACGATACACTCTTTAACCCTTATCCTCGAGTGGCCTCTTGGCCTTGATAAGTGATGATGCTCATGTAAAAAAATGTGACAGGATTTTTCTTTCTTGCTAATTATTTACGAATCGGATCTTCTTGCTTGAATAGGTTTATCAGGACTATGTGATTCTTGTTTTCAAGTACTATTGTCGGCGTATGTTTTTACCGCTAGTCTGTGCGTTCAGGATGCAGTTGTTTGCATAATTCCCAGTGTACTACCATTCCCATTTGGTCGTGGCTGTTATTGTATGCTTTTTGGACCAGTTTGCTGCATTCATTTAATGTATGGTTTATCGTTTCGTCTCTTTGTCCATAGAGTCTGCATTTACTGTTTTCTTGTGCTTTATCGATCTTTGCTTTAATGCGGTTGGTTCTTATCGAGTTATCTTTTGCTGCGATTATTAGGGATTCAGTATCTCGGCTTATGTGTCCTTTTCGGATCTATATCTAAGTGTTTTTTTGTTATTTTCATCTTTTGTCATCCTTATGAATCTTCCAGGCAGTTGTTTTTCTTACCATTTCCTTTCCTGTATTATCCTTTATCTCCTTGTTTGCTGTTTTGTCTAATTTCATTGTCTCTCGCTGCCATGTTTATCATTTCCGTCTTCTGCGTTATGTATTTTTCAAATTTGTTTTTTCGTGTGTCATACACACAGTCATCTATATAAACAATTCCTCTCCCGTCTTTTCTTTTCGCGTTAAGTCGGCCAAGATCGTCCTATGAGTGTAGTGCATTCTTCATAGTCCTGAGTTTCCTGGTTTTCTGATCAGTTCTTTGGTCCACCCTATGAACAATACTGGTTATATTAATAGTGATACTGCCTATGTATTTATACCTTTTGTTTGCTTTCTTCAATATAATTAAGTTTCTTGAAGTGTTCTTGTTCTTCTGGGGTATTATTTTCACTATATATTATTATTATTGTTGTTGTTGTTGTTCCTTGTAAGTTAAGTATTTTTTTACGTTGTCTTTTGTTTATTCTGTGTTCTGCCATTATTATCATAAGACTTTTATTACCATTTCGGTCCCGGTCTTATTTTTGCTCTCTATTTTAGTTTTATTTTTTTTGTTATATAACAATATACCCACTTTCTTTGTGTTTCATTGGTTTATTTTCTCCTCTTTATAATGTCGCAATTCAACAATCCTTTCTTCTCTGCCTTATTCCAGGACGATACTTAAACTATTCTTATGTTTTCTGTTGTATTTTTTCACTTCTATTCCTGTACAGATTATCGTGTAATTGCAATCATAAATATTGAGGTCATTTTCATAAAAATATTAACTCTCGCACTGGGATGTTTTACGAGATTTCTGAATGAGAGAACTAATTACCGAGATGGCAATAGAAAATGGTGGCGGTGAATGGAATCGAGACGATATTGTGGACGAAACTCATATCCCAGTAGGAACACATAACAGAAAATCCCATCCATGCCTCGTGACTCCAAACTCTCATTATTTGATGCTGTAAAAATTTGACGGACAAATGAACGAACGATCGATATGGGACATGATTCGAAGCCATATATTTTGAGCTAGTAAGTCAGGCGTAGGAGAGGGTGTTACCGTTTCTAAACAAGAAATATTGATAAACATTTGAATAAAAATTACGAAAATCAAACACTTGTTTCTAAAAGCATACTGAAGTTGTTTCTCTTTTCTTGTTCGACCCATTCTCTCTCTTCCTGTAATGCCCCTTTATATATATATATATATATATATATACACAGATATATATATATATATATATATATATATATATATATGTATATACATATGTGTGTGCGTGTGTATGGGTGCGTGTAATTACCAACACTATTACTCACATTATATTTCAGTAAAAATATATTATTTAAATCCGCTAGTTTCATTCATCCAGATTAGTTGGCATATTTTCTCAAAAAAAAGTTTTCATTTAACTTATATATACATTATATATATATATATATATATATATATATATATATATATATATTGCATTCATAGATAGTAATTTTCTTAAATTCATATGCTAGTTGCCGGTAACCTGGAAGAAAAAGAATTAAATAATAGTGTCTGAAGTATATAAATTATAAACAGTTATTTAAAAATATTATAGATTCTATATACATATAAATGTGTACGCACGCACACACACATACACGTATATATATATATATATATATATTTATATTTATAGATATATATATATGCATGTATATATATATATATAAGTATATATATATATATATATATATTGATCTTCTGTGTGAGCAATAGATAACTAGATTATACATGACTCTGCAGGACGTTGATATTAAAACAAATATTGCGGAATTTACTATGACCTATCTCCAGAATCAGTATTGTGTCAGTCTTATAGCAAAAAAGTATTTTATTACGAACAGAAACAATGATATGCTAAGAAAATGAAAATTGTTGTGATTTCGGGTATTTTTCCTCTTAAAGTGTTTGTAAAACGAAGGCTTGCGATTGTAGTTTACTGTACTATTTACTCCATTGGTGAATCGTATTAGTATAATAATACCGTAACCCGTGGTTATACGGGACCTGGATGAAGTCGAAATGACGATAGTAATAAAAAAAATAACCTTAGATATATTTGAGAATTTCTCAAAATTACAAATGATTACCAAAAAAAAAGTGTTTTAATGAAATGTGCTTAAGAGAAAAAATGCTACCTTAATATGCATATACATCTTAAAGGTGTTAAATACCGCATAGCCATACAATAGGTAATGAAAGCAAATAATGTAGCCTCTGTATACAGGGAAATATGCTGGAAATATGATTAGCGAAGAATCTTGTATTTATTATATTTTAGTGTATTACACATCACCGATTTATACCGATGATCATGAATTATGTATGGACCGTTTAACATATATATATATATATATATATATATATATATATATATACACACACATATACATACATATATATGTATATATAAGTATATATACTTATATAGGGTGACCCCAAAAACAGGCCCCAACTCTAATTAGGCCCTGTTTCTTAGTGTTTTGTCCGAATGAAATGAAACTTTGGTCATAAATAGTTTATCATATTCAAAACATCACATCAAAACACTAGGATCTTTGGTCTTTTTTTCTCTGTTCTACAGCATATGTCCTTGATGGTCTCCATTTAACTTTTGTTTTTTGGGGGGTCAACCTGTATATGTATACATATGTATATTTATATGTATATTTCTCTCTATTTTTTCATTTTTCTTATCATTTTGTTTAAGCCAGGGATGGGGCATCCTACCAGATGCCAAACATACACCTGCTATTTTAGACACTCCAACCGAGAGATCTTTTTAAGATTCTAACCGTCCCTTTAAGTGCAATTGTTATATATGTATGTATGTATGTATGTCATGTCATATGCTACTGGTACCATGTAACCCAGTACTACCTGCCTCACCGTCACTAAACTGGTTCCCCCACCAGACTTGTTTGGTGAGGAGGGTGGCTAGTCTCCCTGAAGGATTAAAAACAAGACCTTCCAAAGGGCGAATGAACTCTTTTTCTGGGTCAACGGCCAACTAGCACAGTGTATGTTTGTGTATATGTGTATTGGGGTGAGGAGAGCTCCCGTAAGCCGTGGTGAAGGCAACCTTTCTAGGAGAAGCACATCTCTGATTTAAAAAACAAAGCGGGAGACCAGTACCCGCATTAAGCTGGTCAGCAGTTTAATTTGTTGCTGGCTATCTTGCTCTTGCTTGTTGCTGGATCTCAACATTTTGAACCGAGAGAGAGACTTAGCTGTCGTACAAAGCTAAGACTCTATAACATCATCTGTGTATAGATACTCCCTCAGGCATTTGGGTTCGTGGATTTTAAATGTCTGAGGGAGTGGCACTCGTCTGACAAGACGTTGCAGACATCATGTATGTATGTATGCATGTATATATACAAGTATATATACTTATATATATATTATTTACATTGAAATAGAAATAAATGTTGGCTTAATAGCTCAGTAATCTATTAATTATAAACACTCAAAAATTTATTATAATTTATTACGAATATAATAAAAAAATGATTTAATAATAAACTTTATGCAATAGTTCCGCCAATTTCCAAAACATTCATTTTTCCATGGGATAATGCAACAAAATAGAAGCTTTAAAACATATCATTATTTTTCGAATGGCAGAAAACAGTGTACTAGGTACGAACAAAAATAATGGAAGAACGATAGAGAATCTAGTTTTGAAATTCGATTTATCGTATTTTTGTAGATTTTCGAGTACCTTTAATTGTATTTGAATGATTAAAATCAAAGTTAATTTCCAAAATAAAAAAAAGTATTTGCACACGTGAAAAAAAAATAGTTATGAAAAAGGTTTTCTCGGCGAGCTAACTAATCTAGCTTAATTTATAAGTTTAATAAATTTATTGTAAACATCCTTTGAAAGACAAATGTTTGGTATCTGGGTCTATGTCAAAGATAATTAGTAAAGTAAAACCCAAATATATTGAATAAAATAATAAAACACTTTTATCGTACAAATAATAGCTTAATAAGCTCGCAAAAGTGAGAGATCTTCGCTTCGTTAAACCAATGGAAAACAAATTCCAGCTACACAGATTATACCGAAGCCTAAAATTTTAGACAGTCGAAAGGCTGTCTGAAAATGACGCCAGGTAGCTAAATTCAGGTAGGGTGCTGTTTTTCTTTTTTGCTTGTTCCTGCTTTTAAATTTTTAAAAAATATTTTATTTTTCAAGATTATATAAAAATTATATTCAAGCAAGGAAAATATTATAACCGCACATATAAAAATCATAGAGAGCTTTTATTTCAAAAACAAAGTGGAAATATGTTTTGCAATTATAATTTTTGGTTTGGAAATAGTAAATAAACAATGCTTAATTCAATAATAATATCGGTATTTGGAGAAATTGATTTTTCTTCGGGTTATATTGAATTCATTAATACAGACTTAAGGGGCTGGTTTTCTTTTGTAATCGTCCTATAGTTATATTTTAATTGTTATAATTTACGATGCGTTACTTTCATAAATAAAAATAAAAAAATAAATTCGTGCCTTTTTTGTTACTGAAAACCATAGTTTTGTTAAAGGTATCTTTTTTTAAACAAAATAACCAATTTCCACTAAGATTCAAATACAAATAAAGTGTTCATCATATTCTGTAATCATTATTTGATAAATACTTAAAATTAAATTTAAATTAGTTATTTTGTTGATATTTAGTGAATTTTTACATAAATGAATAGGTCAAACTACATTTTGAGCATCAGCATTCATTTTCCACGTACCTGCAGTGTACCGATAAAATGATTTTTGTTTTAACTTGGAGAATTTTTATATGTATATATATATATATATATATATATATATATATATATATATATATATATATATATATACAGTCTTATTTATAGTATTTCGAATTTTACAGGTTTTATATAATTGAAAAGTTGGTAATCGTTCATATACCAATAAGTTTTAAGTCAAAATTAGATTTCTTAAAATGTAAGCTACAAAATTATCATATTTCATAATTGAGCATACATATACTGTTTTAACAACATCAAGACATACAGAAATAGATTGATAGAAAAAAATAGTGTATGTCATTGTTAGTTACAACTGTTTAAAGACCTCCCTTTCAACGTCTAAAATATCTACTAATCGTAAATCTTAAGTAGGAATGAAAGTAAATAAAAGACTAAAAATAAATTTAGATCCTTAATTTTATACGAAGAATGAGTCTGCACTGGATATAGAGTAATGTTAAACCTTTTATTCCTTATGAAATAAGTTTTAAACAAAAACTACTTTTGTAAATTACACAGATAGGTTAGCCGATGTTTTTTGTAAATAAACAACGCAGATTCCAGATACGAACAAATATGGCTAAATACGTTGTTGATTAGTCCATATTAAAAAATAATTTAAATTAAATAAAGAAATAAAGAAATTTAATTTAAAAATTAATGAATAATCTTAGTAAAACAAATTAATTTTATATAGGTAATTAGTGGTAACGTTGTATGATAATTTGATTGAAAATGTTTTTTTTTAATAGAGATAGAAAAATATGTAAATATATTAATCTTTTAAAATCTTTGGAAGGATGAGATGTAGGTAAAATATTTTCTCATGGTTTTCCTAATAAGGAAAATGGATCCCTGTACTGTTCATTGTTAAAGTATTTTTCATTCAATACGTCTGACGAAAGGCTGTTCTTGTGAAAGTTTTCAAAGGTTATAAGGTTTCAATTTGTGCGAATAGTCTTTAAACAATTGTAACTAACAATAGAAATACACTATTTGTTGTTATCAATCTATTCCTTAATGTTTTTATTTTGTTAAAACAATATATATATGTGTGTGTATGTGCAAAATAAATAAATAAATAGATAAATATATATATATATATATTACATATATACATGTATGTAGCGAAAATGGTCTTTTTAAATTCTTGTTATTCGTCCACTAGATTTGTGTAAGTAAAGCATATATTGTTGCTATTGCACAAACGTTTTGAGGTCAAATAATTTGATAGGTATTCTTTATTCTGTGAATAGTTAATGTTAATGTTAATACGATGTAGATATTGATAAAATAAAAACGTATGTAACTTGCAAAGTAGTAGAAAATAAAAAAAATCAAACGACGGGCACAATAAAAAATCTCTGTGTAAAATATTGCCAGGGAAAATGAACACACGTAATATAAAAAGCGGAATCAGTAAGGAATTGTGAAGAATAAATATTTATTCATGGCTGTGTTATGTCGCAAAACATAGGAGACAATAATTCCTGAGGTGGAACAAGAAAAAATATCATCTTTGATAATATCATTCTATTTGTCTGAGACAATTCGGTAATTTCGTGGGAATGGTGATTTTTTTAAGATCATCAGAAAGAACTATATGGAGGTACAGGTTGAAGAAAGTGATGAGTGGTAAAATGAATCGAAAGAAAAAAAAGAAAACGATACAGTTAAATGGAAAGACTACTAAATGACTGCATAAAAATAAATGAAAAAGTAAGATAGAAAAAGGGATATTTTACTCAAGAAAAAAGTTATATATATATATATATATATATATATATATATATATATGGTGTGTATAAAACAACACTTTAAATATACAAAGCAGAAAAAATTAGAAAATATAAACTTGAAATAGTTACTCATTGATTAAGCCTAGCAAATATTATAATGTTATTATTTAGTACCTTTGGAGTCAGGAAGACAGGGAGGAAGTAGCTCCTAGTGACGTGCAATATGGTTTGCGTTCTGCCTGATCTACAGCAGACGTGCTTAAAGTTATATCTTATAGGATTAGTGAATCTCTCGACGGAGGCTCCTCTCGAGGGCAATCGCTCTCGACATATCCAAGGCCTTTCATAAGGTATTGCATAAAGGACTACTTCACAAGATCTCCAGCTATGGTATAGCTGGAAATGTCTTCTGGATTATTAAATCATTTCTCTCTGATACATTCATAAGAGAAGTGGTTGATGGGAAGAAATCAGAAGCTCTCAGTATTAATGCTGGAGTGCCTCAGGGGTCTATCCTGGGTCCAACTCTCTTCCTGATCTACATAAATGATCTTCCAAATCACATTCTTACATCATTCGTAGACATTTATGGTGACGAGACTACAATCTATGATAGCACATCAAAGACCGTAAACGACCAAGTTCTCTCTGATTCTCTCTCCTCTGATCTTGAACATGTGGTACAGTTGAGAAAGAGGTGGCTGGTTACTTTCAATGCATCTAAAACCAAGTTCTATTTCTACGCCATCTACACCCGTATGCTAATCTGGCATCGGTTGAAATTAATGGCTCTTCTCTTGGGGAGGCTCCATGTTTTGACATGCTTCTGGGCTCGACCTTTTCTCCTGACGTGAAATGGAACACGTATATCAAGATCGCTGGAAAAATGCTGGAATCCTTCTATCGCTCTAGTAAATTATCCCTCCTAATGCAATTTTCTACCTATATAAAAGCCAGGTACGACCAACACTCTTGCCACATCATAGCAGGAGCTGCTAGAAGCAGCTCATTCTGCCTTGACGGGTTCCCCCTCGGCAAACTTTAAAAAAAAACACACGTCTAACCAAAACCACTATCAATAATTCCCTACACTCTTTAGCTGAGCCTAAAGTTTAATGCAGATTTTATGAACAAAGCTTGTTTCTTAGAACAGCGCGCCTGTAAAACTCTCTTCCGATTGCCTACTTTCCAGCTGACTACAATCTGGGTGTCTTCAAGTCCAATGTAAACAAGTTCTTGATGAACCGCCCCCCTAAGGAATCCAATTCACAAAATCCCCACTTCTTACGTTTACTACGCTATAATCACATTGAACATGTATACCCATTAACCCTTATCCTTTAGTGGCCTTCAGACCTTGATAAGTGGTGATTCCTGTGTAAAAAAGGAAGAAAAAAGGACAAGGAAAGGTGAGGAGGAAAGTAGAGGAGTACTGAGAGGGCTGTTAACTTTGTTTTTTGGCTTTTGTTGAACATGGTTGATTTGTGCAAAAGAGAAGGAAGAACAATAAAATTTATGTGCGGTGCATTTTAATCAGTAAGTCACTGTTTTTGTTTATTTAAAACAATCTATATATCTATAAAAGTGAATGTGTCTATATGTGTATCTGTGTGTCTGTGTGTGCGTCTGCGTACATTTCCCTTCGCAATAACTGTCAATTTTAAGTCTACAGACTCGAAATTTGATATACAGGGTACTGAGATTTGAGAAAACCTTTGTAATCCGTTTTCGGACAGAAATTTGGCTGTTAAAGGGTCAAAGTTCAACGATTTGACCTTTGAGAACTCTACCGAACTCCTCTGACAATTTTCGGTCTAAACACTTGAAATTTTAGATATAGATTCCTTGGACATGGATCCAACTTAATAACTTGATTTGAGCCCAAAACAATAAATTTTAAGGGGTCATAGTAGGGGTCAAAGTTAAAAAAATTGACAGTTTTTTTTTTGCTCAATATACACCTCCAAACACCCGGGCAAGGCCGGGCTGAAATGCTAGTTTCTTTATAATTTTGTACACTTAGAATAAAAGATATTTTAATTTCCGTAGTATATACATATGAGATTCAGTTTTAATTTCACTAGTATATGCACATGAGGCTTTTATTTTGACTAGAATATACTGATGAGATTCAGTCACCTAGGCGAATAAAAAAAATCAATTAATTGCATATACTATTAATATGTTGTGAAATATATTTTAGTTTTGTTGCATTTTTATTAATAGAAATATTAGATTATTTTTAAAAATAAAATCTAATATTTGAAAATGTTGTTGGATGAATTTTTTTTTTAAGTATCTTCAAACAAAAATTATAACTATTTTTTAATAATTCTATTATTTGGAAGCTTCGGACTATTCTTCTCATCTTGAATGTTATTTTAACGACTGTTCGGTCGATGTAACCTTCGACCATCTGTAGGTGTATCTTATAAAATTCGGGAATTCTTCTGTCGAACTCGGGAATTATAGTGAAATTTATCTCTCTCATCAATTAGTTTAATTATTTCAGACTATGTATATCTTATATCAATGAGAAAGTGCGCATATATTGAAAAAAAAACACAACTGCTTGTTTTCCAACCTGATGTAATTATAAACATGCTCTTGGTTTTTATGCAATAGGCACTCCAGTATATATATATATATATATATATATATATATATATATAGAGAGAGAGAGAGAGAGAGAGAGAGAGAGAGAAAGAGAGAGAGAAAGAGAGAGAGGGGGAGAAAGGGAAAAGACGGAAGGTAGAGAGATAGATAGATAATTAGATAGATAGATAGATAGATAGATAGATAGATAGATATCTGGACTTTGGATGATAATCCAGTAAAAAACTTAGGTAACTGCTTCTACATTACCTTGAAAAGCCATATCAGCCATTTAAACGATGCGCAGCAATTTTTATATATGACTTGCAAAAAGGGGCATGCTAGTATTGTCAGGATGATTTAAAGCTTAGCTGTATAACAACTGCGCGTTCCGCACATATTACGGCTCCCTCCAAACATACATTGTTCCCATCTTGACAGTGGAGACATGAAAGAGAAAAGCAAATTTACTTCACGGGTGTAGCATGTTCTCGTTCATTCATCCCTGGCTTAATAGAGGTCTTAAATAATTAGCAATTGTATTTCTCGGTCACCCGTATTGATAATTGAACCTTCAGGAGAATATCATTTTTACAATTGATTTTGCCAAGTACTCTAACTACTGTGGCACAGGTCCTTGTGAGCGTAAGGAGTCTTGGCGCAGTGGCAACACCAATTTGCCCTGCTAGTCTTATATACGAACAAATTATACTGTAAACGCAGAAAATCGTTCAAATCATTCATTTTTCCAATCGAAATAATGTACGAAAAAATTATCAAAGACATTACATCTATTTGAGGTTTGAGCTATTTTAAGCCGATGAACAAAATAAATAGTTCCATACTAGACGGGTGTCATATTACAGAGCTGTTATTTTAGAAACAAACAATTAAGAGGCGCCTGAGAATATATTTTGAAGAACTAAGTATACTTTTAGAACATCTATCATTTCTATTATATTAAATTAGATGCACTGCTCCCGAATACAATGATATGCTCAAACAAATAATCGGCAATTGTTTTTGATGTACCGGTAATTGGATAATAAATATAAAAACAATTTTAATTTCTGAATGAAGTTCAATTTGTTGTCAGAAAATGCGATAAGTTAATATTTTATTATACGAGGTTTTTAGCTAAATATAAATATTAGTGTTCGGACGATTAATCAGATTCGGGAATTAGACAAATCGAAACTTGTTGTAATTTAAGAATTCGTATAGGAAAAAATTAGTTTTATTTCCTATTTTAAAAATGATTCTTTTATTTTTACTTGACAAGAATGAAACAAACAAAATAGGCTTCGTGGATTAGTAGAGGGTGTCCTTTTCGCTTCTCTGCAAACTCTCTCCCACAGGAGAGACGTTGCGAGCCTGTCTTTGTTTTATCGTTGCTTCCATGGCAAGTGATCGTTTGAGCTCCAATCTCTGGTCTGCCCTCATCAATTTTTCACGATAAAAATTCGTCTAGCTGAAACGACTGTCAAAAATGTTCCTCACTCTTTATCGGTGCCAAAACCAAAACGTAGATTCCATGAACAAAGTTTCTCTCTCTAAAGTGCACGCCTATGAAACTCTGTTCCGTTTGTCTGTTTCCAACCTGACTACAACCTGAATGTCTTCAAGTCCAACATAAACAAATTCCTGATTAAGTAAGACACTTTATCAAATCTCCAATACTTACAATTAGTGTGATACTATCTCATTGATTACTGTACACGCAATAACTATTATCCCCGAGTGGCTTCCGGGCCTTGAAAAGTGGTGACTACCTTGTAAAAAAAAACGAATGTATCTGTTTATTTATAACATAAGATTAAGTACAACAGTAAAGGTTATAAATACCATTCTTAGATTTGGCATTGATTCTTGAATTCTACTTTATTTTCTATTAGTCAATTACGGTAAAAAAGAAAGTTTTCTTTAGTAAACCGTTTCACACGTATTTGGTAAGCAGTTAAATGCAAGGTTTATTATTAAAAGATCTTAACAAGTTTTTTTTTCTTTTTCACTAGTGCCGGCTTATCATTGTCATTGTCCGTTCATCAGTTGCTGAAATTATATTTGGTTGTATTTTTTGGCTTAGAAAGAAGTGAAAAATGACGAAATTCTCACGGTGAGTTTATCAAATCTTGAAAAAAATACGTAAAACAAAACCTTTATATTTTTGTCGAATTAAGAAATAAATTAATGTCTACATTTAAACGTACCCTGCACATAAAAAAATGAGATCTGAGTATTTGCTACCGTAAGTAACAGAAAAATGAGATAGAAAACAAATATTCAAGAAATACTCATATATATTAGAATATTCAAAATGTAGGAGATGATATATATATATATATATTATATATATATATATATATATATATATATCTTAGTGGGTATACATACACATGTATATGCACATACACATATATGTATATATATACTTATAAATGTATACATATATATATATATATATATATATATATATATATATTACGCTTTGTATAAGCCTGACGGATTCTCACGAGAATGAAGCCCGAAATATTTTGTGTAGCTTAATTGCCATATATATTTTTATAACTTACTATATATATAAGGCTCCTTCAGCCTTTGTCAGACTATGGATAACCACAAAGGGGTGCATACGCGAAAAATGTCATGGTAGGACGTGCTCAAGCTCCAACCCCACCTCTCCTGACTCGAAATGGTTTAATACCAGTAGCGAGTGACGTGTATGTACAGGACGACTGGAAACAAATACCGAGGTAAGAAGAGATGACATAAAGCGCCTAGAATTCCAAAATGGTCACCCATCTGGTTAGGTTAAACATTGCTTAACTTCGGTTATCTGACGAGAACCGGTTTGTCAACGATGTTATGCTGTATATATATATATATATATATATATATATATATATATATATATTACATAGGCA
Source organism: Euprymna scolopes (assembly GCF_053919585.1). Classification (NCBI taxonomy): domain Eukaryota; kingdom Metazoa; phylum Mollusca; class Cephalopoda; order Sepiida; family Sepiolidae; genus Euprymna; species Euprymna scolopes. The sequence goes on from NC_136497.1 coordinate 90,588,327, forward strand.
TCACCATTTGTCAAGGTCAAGAGGCCAATCGAGCATAAGGGTTAAAGAGTGTACAGTAGAAATTGGACAATATAGTAACCGTTAGTAATGGAGATTCAGTAAATTTGTTAACTTATATGGAACGGCTCATCAAAAACTTGTTTACGTTAGAATTGAACACAACCATATTGTAGTCAGCCGGAAAGCAGGAAAATGGAAGACAATTCCATAGGCGTGCAGTTCTAAGAAAGAAGCTTTGCTCATGGAACCTACGTTTAGGTTTAGGCACAGATAAAGAGTGGGGGAAATTAGTAATAGTGTTTTCTGCGAGACGGGTGTTTCTTGTGAAAGTTTGGCGAGGGGGGATCATAGAATGGAGCTCATCCGAGCACTTGCATGAAAATAACGATAAAGCAGAGACAAACTCGCAACATCTTTTTTGTGAGAAAGAGGTTGCAGGGAAGAGAAAAGGGCATCCCCTTAAAGGCTACGAAGTCTATTTGGAACTCTTTCAAGGCAGGATAAGTCCTTTCTAGCTGCTCCTGCCCAGATGTGACAACAAACAGTACTCCATCCTTGGACGTACCTGGCTCTTATATAAATAGAGAATTGCATCAGCAGTTAGATATCTACTGGATCGATAGAAGGATCCCACCATTTTTCCAGCGTCTTTGGCAACGGATTTAATGTATGTGTTCCATTTACGATTAGGAGTAAAGGTCAAGGAGCTTGTCAAAAAACGAGGCCTCCCCAAGACGAGAGCCATTCATTTCACTTGATGCCAGAAGGGGATCAGTGGGTTTATGATTTAAATATAAAAGCTTGGTTTTAGATGCATTAAAAGTAACAAGCCATCTCTTTTCCCATTGTACGACTTGCTCAAGATCAGAGGAGACAGAATTAGAGAGAACTTGGTCGTTTACTGTCTTAGATGTGCTACCATAGATAGTAGTATTACTAAAAGTACTTATTTTAAACTCCGCGGCCTAACGTTCACATGGAACACGAGTTAGAGCAAATAAATTGAGAGCATTGCCAAGGCTGCTGCGAAAAAGGTGGACTCGCTTTACCGTACTAGAAAGCTACTTACGCCTGAAAGCATCCTGTACCTCTATAAGGCCACCATTCGCCTATGTATGAATTATTGTTGTTACATTTGGACTGGCGCATCTGCTACTAGTCTTTCCTTCCTGTAAAGGGTTCAAAAGAGAGTTGCCAACCTGATAGGTCTTGAACTTCATCGAAACTTCAGCCTCTGTCTCATCGACGAAATGTGGCATCCTTCTGCCTGTTCTACAAGTATTTTAAAGGTGGATACGCTGACGAACTACAAGCCCTTGCACCCCGTCGACGTTAATACTCCTGACGAACCCGACAAGCGGCTGTCTCACCCCTACACAGATAGATGAAAGAAAATTTTCTACTCCAACAGTTTCTTCTCCAGAATATCTAGACTTTGGAACTCCCTTCCGGGATTATGTTTTCCTAACCGTACTAGTTCTAGTGTAATGTGAACAGATATCTTGCTGCTCACCTCTCTTCATAATATTCCTTCAACTTAAGTCCCCGATAGTAGCTCCCTACATCATAGTGGCACACTGCCTTGTTTGGGGTGAAAAATTGTGGGAAAGATTAGTTCATATATTTCGTTACTTCCACGTTTCATAATCATTATGCCATTTTATTGGTTGTTGAAAAAGTAGACACTACGTCCTCGGGGGTTTCATACAATTTAAACCTCTGCAAAGTGTGGTATATTAATTTGATTTTAAAAGTTTATCCCAGCCAAAAAATGCATTTATTTTTTAGTTTAATGCCTTCGAAAGTTCTATCGAATTTTCGAAAGGTCACAACAAAGTAAATAAGTCAGCTATATTTATCTTTTCTGAAATAATAGAAAGAAATAATGAATTATGTGTGGAAAAAAGTAAATACAAAGAAATTTGGAAAGAAAAATACATCATCTAGTCCATGGTTCATGTGATGTTATCCTGGCAGGTTTGCTCTTTATTATAAGTCAGATATTATTTATCTGCATTATCTTGGGTATAATTCATGTATTTTCCTATGCCTTTCTGTACGTCGTCAAATACAGCAAAAGAAAATCTACGACGTAAAAACTATTGAGAGAAAATAAATGATACAAAGAAAAAAATAGAGAGAAATCCGCGATTCTGATCCAATCAAATGACATTGTCAGAGAAGTTAGTCCATTGTCTGTGAGCACGAAACCGGTGAACTCTCACCGACATAATGAGAGCAAGGTCTCCTCCCTAAAAAGATACCCTCCAGTGATAATGTCGACCAATCAGTCCTATTGAGTCGACCAGCTTCTTTATCTCTTTTGTACACAACACTGGTCTTTTACTGTTTCATATCCTTTCACGGTCAACTCTGATTTTGAAAGAATGGCCTGCCCTTCAAGAATCGGACCTTTGTCTATTCATATCAAGTATTTTGGGAAAATATTTGTTGACGTGTCTTATTTACGCGTTGGCCTTCGACCAATTCCTTTCATTACTTATTTATTTTTTCGCTAGGAAAATATATACTAGTTTATGATACTGTATGTATATATATATATATATATATATATATATATATATATATATATATATATATAAATGTAATTCTTGGTTTGTTACAAGTGAATAAAAACATATTTCTACGTTACCAATTTATTTGAAATTTTCAGACAACCCATCTTTAGAGTCGAGGGATGTTTTAATGTTATTAAAATAAATTAAAATATTAAATAAAATGTATATATATATATATATATATATATATATATATATATATATATATATATATATATATATATATATATATTTAACCGTTAGTGCGAACCTGCTTTGTTGATAAAACTGAACTTCTGGTTCGATTCATTTCACAGCCACGAATTGACGGAAAAGAAGTAGATTTCATTTTCTGTTTACTCGATAAGTAAAAAAAAAACAATTCATTTGTTTATCTTCCAAATTTTTTTAATTTACACATTTTTTCTTTATTATATAAGGCAAAAAAAAGTTTGTCGCTTGCTTTTTAAGTTTTTTTTTTTTGTTTTTCGATATAAGATTGGTTGGTAAAAGTACAGTTTTTTTGTGCTAATGTAAAGAGTGGTCCGCGCTATTTTTTAAATCGTATTTCCAGGTTTAATTAAAGTTTTATTTTATGTTTTTTATTCAATTGTAAGGTTAAAATGCACCCTCCCGATGTTAAGAATGGCTTTTTAAATATTAACGTTATTATTACAACACGGATCACCATCTGCATGAGTTCTGTACTTTCACCTAACAATTTAATAAACAAAACATAGTACTTGTGCAGAGAAAGTACCATAATAATATAATAATAGAATAATAACGTTATTTAGAAAGCGATTCTTAACATGGGGAGGACGTTTTGTTACTATTCTATACTTTCACCTAACAATTTAATAAACAAAAGATGGTACTTATGCAGAGAAGGTACCGTGCTGAAATAACGCTATTAAGAAAGCCATTCTTAACATGGGAAAGGGAGAGTGCCCTGTAACTATTTTATATTTTCACCTAACAATTTAATAAACAAAAGATAGTACTTATGCAGAGAAGGTACCGTGCTGAAATGATACCGTTATTTAGAAAGCTATTCTTCTCATGGGGAGGGAGTTTTGCATCTATTCTATACTTTCACCTAACAATTTAATAAACAAAAATAGATAGTACGTATGCATAGAAAATACCGTGCTGAAATAATGTTATTTAGAAAGACATTCTTAACATGGGGATGGTATTTTGTAACTATTCTGTCCTTTCACCTAACAATTTAAAAACAAAACATGGTACTTATACAGAGAAGCTACCCCGCTGAAATAATGACGTTATTATTTAGAAAGCCATTCTTAACATGGGGATAGGGGTGTTTTGTAACTATTCTGGACTTTCACCTAACAATTTAATAAACAAAAGTTAAACTTAAGCAAACAAGGAACAGTACTGAATCATTAACATTATTTAGAAAGCCATTCTTAACATGGGGAGGAGGATGTTTTCTAACTAGTCTGTACTTTCGGTGCTGATGCAGAGAGTGATCTGCGCTATTTTTTAAATCGCATTTCCACGTTTAATTAAAGTAACAAAGATGGCCGCCAAAGAATACAATGCATAAAACAACTATCTATATCTCGATAACTTATTATTTCTGCAAAATTTCAATGCGATTTCTGTATTCAGCATAGTTGGAAACCGTTAAAAGTCGTCATTTAAAAGAAAATTGTGGAGGTGGACCTAATCTAAAAAAAAACCACCAAAAAAACATAAGCTTGGAAATACGATTTTAAAAAATAGCGCGGATCAGTAAGTGCATTAGCACCCATTAATCAATTCACGTGACCTTATTATCAAATATTATCAAAGGCAAGATATGTTACTTTATTACCGAAATGGATATTTTTTTTTTTTTTTTTAATGCAACATTTTTATTCGGCTAAAAAAACACAGCGTTTACTGTTATATTTGAAAATTACAAATGGCGTCAGACTGTGTTAACACATTAGGTTTGGGAAAATGAGTTAAAACTAAAAAACTATACAAAATACTGTTAAAAACCACTGAATACATGTCTGCCTATGTCACAGTAACCTATATTGAGTGAGTTCCTGACAGTATTGTGTACAGTTTTAACTCATTTTCCCAAAGTTAATGTGGTCAACAGTCTGCCGCCATTTGCATTTTTCAAATATACAAATAAACACTACATTTTTTCAAACCGATTAAACATTTTACACTAAATAAAAGCACTAAAATCTTATCCAGTTAGGTAGAAAAGTAACTTATCTTGCCTTTGATAACATTTATTTGTTATATTTATTTTTCAACAACTTTTTCGTTTCTGTGTTTAGTAATACAAACCCGTTTTATTTACTATAACGTTTAGTCAGCTCGAAGATCAGTGTTTATCAGTGTATTTGAAAAATACAAACTGTGATGGACACTGTTGATGATGTAAAGTTTAAGAAAATGACTTTAAACTAAAAAATTATACAAAATACTATCAGAAACCCACCGAATATGCCAGCCTATGTCACAATAACATATAATCAGTAGGTGTCTGACATTGTTTTGTATAGTTTTTAACTGATTTTCCCAAACTTAACGTATTCAACAGAGTCTGCAACCATTCGTCTTTTTCAAATACATATATAAACACTGCGTTTTTCAGCCGATTAAACATTTTACATTAAATAAAAACACTAAAAACTTATCCAGTTAGATAGAAACGTAATTTACCTTACCTTTGCTTTCATTTATTCGTTTTTGAACAACTTTTTCGAATCTGTGTATAGTAACACCCCCCTTACCCAAATATTAATTAAAAACTCACATTTTTGAATACAATAAAAAAGAAAACTATTTAGCGTTTCAAGGGTTTAGCAAATTTCGGCTTAATCCACTGAATGTTGGTCAAGCCCAATCCATGATTGATGGTAACTCCCGAAGATCCGGATCCAATTCCGCAAGAGTACCATATTTTTGTTTTCGCCTTTTTTTTTTTTTTTTTTTTTTTTTAAACTTTTTGGAGTGGATTGCTGTACTAAGAATATAAGAAACATGCATTTCCTCTTTTTATTAGAATTTTCCATTACACGAAATTAAGCAAAAACGTGTGGCAGGGTAAATATTTAGAAATAACACTCTGTCAAAGAGAAAATAAGGATTTTTCAAGTAGTGCAATCTAAGACCGCATCCCCCTAGTTTAAAAGATTTAAACTCTCCCTAAATAGTAAATTAATATTTAAAATATATATTTACACTGGTAGGGGTGAGAGCTAGGCCTTTTATCTTCAAATAATAGGGACTAATATCGGCCATCGTAAAAAAATCGGCGATCGTTGCTATGTTCCGATTTTCCGCAGGAAGTGACAGTAGTTGTTTTATTTAAAAAAAAAATTATTTTGATTAAAACTATTTTTGACTCACCTCTAATGAATTTGAACTGAACTTGTCTTTTTAACCCAAATTGTAAACAAACTGTTGATTAACCCTAATCAAATTTTAACCTTAGTTTGGAACAACATCGGTTTGGCAAGGTTCAATTCTTGTAGAAGCACCCAAAACAATAATTATAATGTTTTATTGATTTTTTTCTTAATAAGTATTTATATATAATAATTTGAGATAGGTCTAATTAAAATGTTATCGCTACCATATTTCCTAAATAATTTTGTTCTTTAAATCTTAAAAATGGAGACTTAATTCAATGATTTAATCGATGGCGACTACTGCTTTTTAATATCTTGCACCCAAAGGATGTTTTTTTTTTCCTGTTTTGAAAACATGTTATTATACAGAAAATTGACAGAATTGAAGTTTAACAATCCCATATAAACAAATAAAAAACTAATACCTGTTAATGTATTTTGGGCGCAATTAAAAAGATGTTTTAATTATGCTTTTAATACGAGCAAATAGCAAAATAAAACGGTTCCTTATAACTTGAAATGATTTAATCTTTTATTGCACACTATAAAATAACACATATTTGTTGGTGTATTTTTTTTACGAATAATCAAATAAAACTTCTTTTACAATAGGAATGTTTGGGTTGTTTGAATATAGACAGACATACCAAAATTAGGTCAAGAACAATTATATACCAAATAAATACTATCAAACTAGCTTGGTAAGTTCTTTAAGTTACTTAATATAAAACTGTTACTCTGTTCATAGAACAAGTTATCAAGCATTAGGTGAGAACAAGAAAACATGGCCGGGACGATAGGATCACATATTTGGAGTATTGGTAAGGACTTCGAAATAAAAATAAAACAAATGCTGGAAGAAATTCAACCAATACATATTACGGTTATATCTATTTGGTTTTATTGTTTTAGCCATTAACAATGACGTCAAACGTAGCACAGTAAATTGCGGCTATTTTTTCTTGTTTTCACGTGACGCTAAACACTATTTCTTCGCCAAACAGATTAAACGTTTTAAAGGAATTACAAGACAAAAATTACTCGCTTAGGAAGAAATGAAGCTTGTCTTGCCTTTGGTAATATTTGAGTGCTATATATTTGTTTTTGATCTCATTTTCGTTCGCATTGTAAAAAAATAAGCGGAATCTTTAGCGCGTCTTCGGTTTTATAGCAAAATTCAAAAACTGAAATATGTAATTTCAAGTGAAGCTTATGGTATCTACTTATTGTCATGTCCCAGTGATAAACATATCTAAAAATTACGAAAAACGTCATTGTTGAAAATTAATTTAAAAAAAAGGATAGTTTTCAAAGGAATTAGCAATTCTAGCTTATACTATAACGAAATACCGCTTATGTAAGCAGGGAATAGTTTAATGTGTTTATACAAAGGAATCATCACTTGTCAAGGTTAAGAGGCCACTTGAGGATAAGGGTTAAAGAGTGCACATTGGTCAGAAGAACAATCAAAGTAATCGTTAGAAGTGTAAATTTGGTAAATTTGATTGCTTAAGGGGAACGGCTAATCAAGAACTTGTTTACATTGAACTTGGAGACGGCCATATTGTAGTAAGCTGGAAATCAGGTAAAAGAACAGAGTTCCACAGGTTTGCAGTTCTTAGAACGAATCTTCGTTCATGGAATCTACGTTTACGTTTAGATACAGGTAAAGAGTGGGGGAAGTTATTGACAGTGTTTACAGCCAAACGAGTGTTTCTCGTGAATGTTTGGCGAGGGTAGATCAGACGAGCACTTGCATGAAAATAACGATAAAACAGAGACAGGCTCGCAACGTCTCTTCTGTGAGAAAGAGGTTGCAGGGAAGAGAAAATGACACCCCCACTAGGATACGAAATCTATTCTGAACAAAGTTTTAGGCAAGATAAGACCTGCCTAGCAGCTTCTGCCCAAATGTGACAGCAATACTCCGTCCTTGGACGTACCCAGCTCTTATATAGGTAGAGAATTGCATCAGCAGGTAGATATCTACTGGATCGAGAGAAGGATTCCATCATTTTTTCAGCGGCCTTTGGAGCAGATTTGATGTACGTATTCCATTTTAGACCAGGAGTGAAGGCCAAGCCCAGAAGCTTGTCAAAACAGTAAGCCTCCCCAATACCAGAGCCATTTATTTCAATTGATTCCAGATTGGCATCATAACGTTGATAATGCAAAGATAGAAGGCTTGTTTTAGATGCATTAAAAGTGATCAGCCATTTTTCCCATTGTACCACATGTTCAAGATCAGAAGAGAAAGAATCAGAGAGAACTTGGTCATTTACGGTCTTTGATGTGTTGCCATAGATGGTAGTGTCGTCAGCATAAATGTCTACGAATGATGTAAGGGTGTGATTTGGAAGAGCGTTAATATAGATCAGGAAGAGAGTTGGACCCAGGATATAACCTGATGGACTCTAGCATTAATACTATGAGTTTCTGATTTCTGCTCATCAACCACTACTCTTTTGAACCTATGGAAAGAAATGACTTAATAATTGAAAAGACATTTCCAGCTATACAATAGCTAGAGATCTTGAGAAGGAGACCTTTATGCAATACCTTATCAAAGACCTTTGATATGTCATGAGCAATTGATCTTCAAAGGAAACCTCCGTCGAGAGTTTCGCTAATCCTATGAGAAATGACCGTAAGCATATCCACTGTAGATCTAGCAGAACGGAAACCATATTGCATGTCACTAAGGAGATTATTTTTGTTGATATGGTTGACTACTTCTCTATTTAACACAGATTTAAGTAACTTACTCCTGGCGCACAGGAGACTTATACGTCTTCACTGAGAGGGAGATGGTCTATCACCTGAATTCTAAAATTCAGAGAATACAGATTTTCCAGGGTGTTTGGAAACAATTCCCCTTTAGACAACGCTTAAACAGCTTTGTAATTATAGGAGCTAGTTTTGGTTGAAGCTTTTGGAGCACTATAATAGGAATGCCGTCGGATTCAGTTTCTTTACTAGAATCAAGGTTTTTGATTAGTTTGGCAACATCACGTACATATATTTGTATGTCGCATAGCGTGTTTTTTGATACAGGAGACTTGGCGCATAGGTGGAATTAGCTGCAAAGTTATTGGCAAAGACTTTGGCTTTGTCTGATGCTAACGAGATTACCTCAGGTTCCTTGATGATATTTTTGGTACAGCACAGGCTTCTGCTCAGGATTCTGTTTTCTATTTGCCAAAACTGGTGGGTACCAAGCCGCCGCTCAGCCACTTTGGACTTGGCGGAATGAGCATACAACTCTCTCGCGTTTTTCATTACTCTTTACAGTAGTTACTGGCAGTTGTTAAAGCGGTTTTAGTCTCAGTACATCTGTTACGTGTGAAGCAATGGAAAAAGTGATTTCTGTGCGCTATGTCAGCAGCAAATTCCGGAGAGAACCACGGTTGCTGTTAGTTTTTTTGCTTGAAATTATTCGAGGATATAAAACGGTTTATACCTACAATGGACCATTCCGTCGAGTCTGTTACCATAGAGGACACATGCTTTTTAACATGGAACGCAGAGGTCGGCCAATTTCCGAAAACAAAAGATGAAAAATATGTAAATTTGTTATGTTCATATTGAATTAAGTTTTTTTTTATATTAAAAACTTCCTGAGAAAACATTAAACTGTGAGTTATACTTTATGTTCATTTTGATTTTAATAATTCCTTCTTTATTACTATTTTACACACCGAGTTATTTCCCTTGTGTGTTAAGTCACATGTCACACGTGACAAATCAAACATGGAAAATATTATGTCCCATTGTTGTTGAAATCGATAAAAGTAGTTATCATTGTTTTTCTTTTATTGAAGACTTAATGAATAGAAAAACTGAATGTTTTATGTTAAAATATGTTTTACTTAGTTCACTTACTTATTTTATAATTCACATGTTTTTTGTGTATGTTTGTTTTTCTTTTATTGAAGACTTAATTTTTGGCTATCGAATGAATGAAAAACTGAATGTTTTATCTGAAAATAGGTTTTACTTAGTTTATTTTTTATAATTCAGATGCTTTTTGTGTATGTGTGGAAAAAGAAAACAAAGAGGCTATATTTTACATTTACGTCCGACCCAAAAGCGATTTAATTTATTTTATTTTAAATTCTTTATTTTTATATATTGCATCTTCGATGATCGGGAGATCCTATTTATGAAAAAGGAGGATACACGAAAATAATATACTATGACCATTAAATAAGCATAATGATACGTTAGTTTCGCGTTTGTGACATCATAACAGATTCTACTCTCATTTTATTAGATAAAGTCTCCCGATCGAACAATTTATAATCTCAAAATGGTAACACACGTACGTTAAATGTATAAATACATGGACTATGTTAAATTAAATAACTTGTATATAGATTTTTTATTTGTTTATTATATGCTCGCTTCTCATCGAATAAATAAATATTTTAATTCACGCACACAAGTTGCACAATTGTCGACATCTGCTATAAATCTTGTTCGAAATTCAGTTCGAAATATTCCTGGAAAGTCGTTGTCACTTGCCAGTCTTCAATACCTCTTCCTGATTATAAGCGACGACATTCGGACAATTCCAAATCGAATGTAATTGTAATTACTGAAGCGAATGCGACATTGGATGGAAATGGGTGCTGCAAATGTTTCCCCGAGGCGAACAGCCTTTACCGGGGACACGTCCTCCTCCTTCGCTCACGAGAGAAAAGTGAAGACATTATTCTGGCAATCGATTGGTTTTCCTTATTTGGAATTGACCCTACGTGCGGCCATGATGTAATTTTACACGCACACAAAGCTTATATTTAAATATTCATTCAGAAGCAAATGAGTACACACGCTGTTATACACAAATACACATATAAGCATAATAATGGTAGTAACAATATAGACCTATTCAAACACATGTATTATATTCAATCCAAATAAGATTTTATTTATTACGTAAAACTTATTTATACCAATGGCTGCTGAATCAAAGTCAGTGTGCCGACTTAATCGTTAAATCTTGTTTTAAGGAAATACACTAAATCTTACCAATCTGATAATATATATATATATATATATATATATATATATATATATATGGAGGGGCGTTTGTGTGTGTGTCTGTGTTTATTGTACAAGCACTATTAGTAACATACGTGTATACATGTACAGTGGAATCCCAATTCAAAGAGACCACCTTATCAAACCAAAAAGAGGACGTTAATGAAATCTGTCCTGAATAGGATTACACACCAATTTAACCAAAACATTGTAAAATGCCTAATGTCTGTATAATAAACCGACTATATACCATCTCTGTCCTCCATGGAGCACTCTTTAATAATATCATGGGCTTCATTGAATTTAGCTCGAGGTAACCAATCTACCCAAGCATAATACACACATACACACACGCACGCACGCACACACGCACGCACACACACGCACGCACAGACAAAGAGATACATATATATATATATATATATATATATATATATATATTCATACATACATATAATAATCACCATGCAGTACTGTACCGCTGTTTCACAGCTCAATAGTGCGACTAGACTAGCAACTCCCTCAAGCCAGGATAGAAACCCGACCGCCCAAACGACAGTATATATATATATATATATATATATATATATATATATATATATATATATATATATATATATAAATTTGCTTTTCTTGTATATTAATCTATCTATATATCTATAAAAGTGAACGTGTCTGTCTGTCTGTCTGTGTGTCTGTGAGTGTACATTTCCCTACGCAATAACTTTGTCAATTTTAAGTCTACAGACTCGAAATTTGATATACTGGGTACTGAGATTTCGGAAAATCGATGTGATCCGTTTCGGCCAGAAATTTGGCTGTTAAGGGATCAAGGTTCAACGATTTGACTTTGGAGAACTCTACCAAACTCCTCCGAGAATTTTTGGTCTAAAAACTTGAAATTTTAGATATAGGTTCCTTGGACATGACTCTTAATCACTTAATAACGTTATTTGAACCCAAAACAATAGATTTTAAGGGGTCATAATAGGGGTCAAACTTAAAAAAATTGACTGTTGTTTTTTTTTTGTTGTTTCTTTTTTGCTCAACATGAACCTCAGAAAACCCGGGCAACGCCGGGCTGAAACGCTAGTATATCTATTAATATATATGTCTTTGTGTGTTTCTGTGTATCTGTGTGTATGTGTTCGTACATTTCCCTACGCGATAACTCTGTCATTAACAACTCCATTTTATTTCAGTATTTAATTTGTGTATTTCTGTTTTATTAAATGCTAGCTTTTTTTTTTCCTCGTACATATGTTTATTTATCTACCGAGTTGATAGCAAAAATTACGAATTATACTCATTTTTAGTTCGTGTGAGGGGAATCTATCACCATACTTTCCCTTAAACACGTCTGTTGGACTTTTATTAAGTACAATACTTAATAGTTTTTTTTTTTTTTTTTTTTTTTTTTTAATGGAGAGTAGAAAACGCATTGTGGATGCGTTATCGGCAGCTCCTGTTACTCTCGCTTCTTCTTATTTGTCCCTCAGTCCTCATTTTTTAAATGAGTGATTTTTCGGACAAAGGGAGAAGAAAAAGCTGTTTTCTAGGTTGGCAGTATTTTTGCGAACAGTTGGCTGAGATGGCGGAAATTTTCTGTTTCTATGTCTATCCTTGTAGCCATGTCACTAGTAAGGGTGCTGGAGGTAAACGTTTTGTCTGGGCTGACGTTATCCGCCTGATAGTCAGGGACACGAACCTTGGATTAACCACTAAGGAGGCTGTCCTATCAGCAGGTGCAAAATACTGGGGCTGCTGTATTGCCATTTGGTGAATGGATTCTGGACCATGAAGTAGCTTCTGGTGGGGCCTCTCGATGCCATACTAGTGGGTAATTGTTACGGCTTTACCTTATCATTAGCTACAAATAATAAAAAAAAAATTCTTCGTTTCTTTTTCTCGCTTAATTTCCCCTCTCTGTCCTGCTCTAAGTAAATCTGTCGACCTAGTCCACAAATTCCAAAATTTTATCATGACAAGTTTCAAGAAAAAATACACGATTAAACCCGGTTCTCCAACTTCCAACGTAGGCCCCTACTACCATGTCTCCTTCTCCAACATCAGGGGTCTTCGTTCTAACCTTCCAGAGGTTGAAACCCAATTACAGGAGACTAAACCAGACCTTTTATTTTTAAGTGAAACTGGCATTGGACAGGCTATTTCCCTAGATGAGTTTGCAATTTCAGGATACTCTAACTTAACTTCTAAATCTGACTCCCAAGATCGCCATGGGCATGGACTATGTGCCTATATTAAAGATAGCTTTCCATGTGGGAGGGACATCTCCAGGGAAGATCCTAACTTACCCTATATGTGCTTCCGGGTTGCTTTAGCTCACACTACTGCATTTATATTTACTCTCTATCGCCCCCACAACAGCGGAGTTACTATCTTTAAAAGCATATCTGAGAAAATTGACCAAGTCCTTTCTACTTATCCTTCAGCTAACATTCACGTATGTGGAGACTTCAATGTTCACAACGTCGAATGGTTGACCCACTCAAACAAGACCGATGATGAGGGGAGGTTCTGGCATGATTTCTCCATTGCCTATGACCTCACTCAGATTGTTCAGGAACCTACCCGTGTGGCCGATAATGACGGCCAGTATGCGAGCCTACTAGACCTTTTTCTCACAACTTGCCCTGAACTATGTTCAGTTTGTTCTGAACATAGTTCTGTCGCCTCTTGGATCTTCCGACCACTTTGTTGTATCAATTAAGATAAAAATGAAATGTAATAAGTCCCCAGACGTACCTCTTCATCGTACAGTATATCGATACACTAAGGCTGACTGGGATAGCTTCCGTACATTTATATCTGATCTACCTCTGCATTCCATGTTTAAAAAGGATGTGTCCTCTATAGTATTAGACCTAACTGAATGGTTAATTGTAGGTATTTACCATTTCATACCCTCTAAAAAGTTTCAGCAAAAACCTAACAGCCAGCCATGGTTCTCTCCAGAATGTGCTGCTGCCATTGCGCACAGAAATCACTTTTTCCACTGCTTCAAACGTAATAGATGTATGGAAACTAAAGCCGTTTTCAGGACTGCCAGCAACCATTGTAAGAAAGTAATAAGGAACGCAAGAGAGGTGTATGCTCAATCTGTTAAGTCCAAAGTAGCTGAGCAGCGGCTTGGTTCCCACCAGTTTTGGCAAATAGCAAACAGAATCCTGAACAGAAGCGTGTGCTCCATCCCAACTATTATCAATGGACCTAAGGTAATCTCGTCAGCATCAGACAAAGCCAAACGCTTTGTCAAGAACTTTGCAGCTAATTCTACCCTTTGCGACCAAGACCGCCAACCCCCAATATTTCCTCCTGTATCAGAAAACACGCTATGTGATATACGTATATCTGTACGTGATGTTGCGAAGCTAATCAAAAACATTGATTCGAGTAAAGCAACTGGCCCTGATGGTATTCCAATTATAGTATTCAAAAAACTTCAACCTGAATTAGCGCCCATACTTACAAAACTGTTTAAACGTTGTCTTAAGGAGAATAGTTTCCCATCTCCCTGGAAAATCTCATCAGTATGCCCTGTATTTAAGAATTCAGGTGATCGCTCATCCCCCTCTCAGTACAGGCCAATAAGTCTCCTGTGCGTCATGAGTAAGTTGCTAGAATCTGTGTTAAATACAGAAGTAATCAAACATCTCAACAAAAATAACCTTCTTAGTGACACTCAATATGGTTTCCGTTCTGCTAGATCTACAGCAGATGTCCTTACAGTTATATCGCATAGGATTAGCAAATCTCTCGACGGTGGCAATCTTTCTAGGGCAATTGCTCTTGACATATCAAAAACCTTTGATAGGGTATGGCATAAAGGTTTACTTCATAAGATCGCTAGCTATGGTATAGCTGGAAAAGTCTTCTCAATTATTAAATCATTTCTTTCTGATAGGTTCATAAGAGTAGTAGTTGAGGGGCAAAAATCAGAAGCTCACAGTATTAATGCCGGTGTCCCTCAGGGATCCATCCTGGGCCCAACTCTTTTCGTGATCTACATTAATGATCTTCCAAATCATATCCTTACATCATTTGTAGACATTTATGCTGACGACACTACCATTTATGGTAGCACATCTAAGACAGTAAACGACCAAGTTCTCTCCAATTCTCTCTCCTCTGATCTTGAGCACGTAGTACAATGGGGAAAGGAGTGGCTGGTTACTTTTAATGCATCTAAAACCAAGCTTCTCTCTTTACATCATCAACATTCTAATTCACATTTGTCATCAATTGAAATGAATGGCTCTCGTCTTCAGGAGGTCTCAAGTTTTGACAAGCTTCTGGGCTTGACCATTACTCCTGATCTTAAATGGAACACGTACATCAAATCTGTTGCCAAGGCCGCTGGAAAAATGGTGGGATCTTTCTATCGATCCAGTAGATATCTCACTGCTGATGCTATTCTCTACCTATATAAGAGCCAGGTACGTCCAAGGATGGAATACTGTTGCCACATCTGGGCAGGAGCTGCTAGAAAGGACTTGTCCTGCCTTGATAGAGTTCAAAATAGACTTCGAAGCCTCGTAGGAGATGTCCTTTTCTCCTCCTTGCAACCTCTATCTCACAGAAGAGATGTTGCGCGTTTGTCTCTGATGTATCGTTATTTTCATGGAAAGTGTTCAACTGAGCTTCAATCTATGGTCCCCCCTCGCCAAACTTTCACAAGAAACACTCGTCTAGCTGTAAACACTATCAATAATTTCCCCCACTCTTTATCTGTGCCTAAACCTAAACGTAGATTCCATGTACAAAGCTTCTTTCTTAGAACTGCACGCCTGTGGAATTGTCTTCCGTTTTCCTGCTTTCCGGCTGAATACAATATGGTTGTGTTCAAGTCTAAAGTAAATAAGTTCTTGATGAGCCGTTCCATATAAGTTATTAAATTTACCAAATTCTCATTACTAATGATTACTATAATGACCAATTACTACTGTACACTCTTTAACCCTTATCCTCGAGTTGCCTCTGGGCCTTGATAATTTGGTGATGCCTTTGTAAAACAAAAAAAAAAAAAGACTCGAACTTTGATATACAGGGCACTGAGATTTGGGAAAATCGATGTGACTGGTTTTCGGCCAGAAATTTGGCTGTTAAGGGGTCAAAGTTCAACGATTTGACCTTTACAAAACTCCTCCGACAATTTTCGGTCTAAATGCTTGAAATTTTAGATATAGGTTCCTTGGACATGGATCTATCTTAATAACTTTATTTGAGCCCAAAACAATAAATTTTAAGGGGTCATAATAAGGGTTAAAGCTTAAAAAATTGACCACTTTTTTTTGCCCAACATACATCTCCAGACACCCGGGCAACGCCGGGCACCCTTGCTAGTATATCTATAAAAGTGAAAGTGTATGTATGTGTGTGTCTGTCTGTGTATGTACATTTCCCTACGCAATAACTCTGTCAATTTTGGTGTGCAGACTTGAAATTTGATATACAGTGTACTGTGATTTGGGAAAATCGATATGATCAGTTTTCAGCCAGATTTTTTTTTCGATTAAGCTGTCAAAGTTCAAGGATTTCCCCTTTGAGAACTCTACCAAACTCCTCTAACAATTTTGGGTCCGAACACTTGAAATTTTAGATATAGATTCCTTGGACATAACTCTAACTTAGTTACTCGAGTCCAAAACAATAACTGTCAAGGGTATCAAAATTTTAAAAAATTGACCGCTTATTTTTTAGGTTTTTTGTTTGCTAAACATATACCTCCAAATACCCAGGCAACGCCAGGCACCCATGCTAATATATCTATAAAAGTGAAAGTGTCTGTGTGTGTATCTGTGTATCTGTGTGCTTGTATGTGTACATTTCCCTACGCAATGACTCTGTCAATTTTAAGTCTCCAGACTTGAAATTCTATATACAGGGTACTGAGATTTGGGAAAATTAATGTGATCGGCTTTCGGCCAGAAATTTTGCGATTAAGGGGTCAAAGTTCAACGATTTGACCTTTGAGAACTCTACCGAACACCACCGACAATTTTCGGTGTAAACACTTGAAATTTTAGATATAGGTTCCTTGGACATGGATCTATCTTAATAAATTGATTTGAGCCCAAAACAATAAATTTTAAGGGATCATAATATGTGTCAAATTTTAAAAAAATTGACCACTTTTTTTTTTTTCTCAACATACATCTCCAAATACCGGGGCAACGCTGGGCACCCATGCTAGTATTCATATAAAAACATTTTTCTATTTATTTAAAACGAAAGTTCAACTTTATTATACAAAGGTTATTGAATAGCATTCATCTGCAAATATTTGGCATTTTTTTTTAAGAATTCATTTTAATTTATTCCCTATTTGTTTGTTCGGTTTACTTATGGGATAATTATCCTTATCTTAGTATTATGTGTGATCTCCTCTGCCAATTTTGGGTCTAAACACTTAAACATGGATCAATTTTTTAAATTTGGTTTGAGCCCAAAACCATAAATGCTAAGGGGTCATTATTCGGGTCAAAGGTTAAAAAATGACCTCGGCAGTCTCTACGAAATTACTCAGCTAATTTTTGGTCTAAACATTTGAAATTTTACAGAAATTGTATTCAGACATAGGGCAAGGTTTTTAATTGGTTTTTGGCCCAAAAGTTGGCTGTCACAGGGTCAACTAATTCACTAAAGAAGTTTTTTTTTTACATCATTTATAATATTACAAATTTCTAAGAAGTCTTCGATAGTATAATTAAGGTTAGAAAGATTAAAGTTCAAAATCTTGAACATACTTACTAAAATGTGATATACAGTGAGAAGATCCTAAGAAATATATTCTATGATTGAAAAAGTCGTATGGAGCCATGTTCAATTTAGTTATAAAACAAACTTAGAAGTAATAACAGTTTATTGTAATCATCATATGTCAAATATTAAAATTTAACGTTGAGTTGAAACATAGTGAATTGTTCAGTTTGTGTGATTAAATTTCTACAGCACATGAGGTTAACATTGCTATCCTAAATATATAGATGACCTTGTATGTTTAGTCTGAATCACTGGCCTTTCTGCTTGAGTGATCACCCTCAACTCCATACACGTTCCCACCCAAATCTTTATCCGTGTTTCTTTAGATTTAGTGAACACTCTTCATAACTTTAAGGCAATTAATGCTGTCCATTTAAATAGTTTCGTGTTAAGAACGTAGAATTTTTATATTTTTTGTGTTTGAACATGTGTCATATGAGATTTGGTTAAGATAAGAAAAATCCATCCCCTTCAGACCAGCATAAATTTTGGAAAAGAGCAGTTAGCTGGAAAGATATCGAGTTCAGTTTATTCTTTGGTTTCCGGCTGTTGCTCTCCATTCTGATAGGATATTGTAAGAGTGAAAAACTGTGTGCAATGTTGAATATTCGATGTTCGTAAAATCGTAAAGAGAATAAATAATGAAAGAAGACGAATTGTTTGTAATACCGCGATGTGTGTTAGCTGTCGCGAAAGTGAATCATACAAAAATGACAACGATAGGAATTGCCGTAAAAGTGTATACCTGGGCCTTACTAAAACATCAATCATGAGATGAATTATGTGTTTAATATATTTCTCTTAGTTTGTCTGCATGTAAGTTGCACTTTTATGAGAAACTACCGAAGACATTTAACTGATATTTTTTTTTTATGGAACTTGGTTGTAATATGGTGAAGCGAACTTAGTATTATGTTATTAGTTCGAGCTACAGTTATGGTTAATATGTGGGAGTGACTAAGTTCTAGTGGTTAACAGCACAGACTGACGACCTATATGTCCCACATTGGAATCCAGTCCATTTCACAAAAAGCCACATATCTGTAATATTATATATATATATATATATATATACAGATATATATATATATATATATATATATATATATATATATTACAGATATGTGATACATTTCCCTACGTAATAACTCTGTTAATGTTTAGTCTACAGACTCGAAATTTTATATACAGGGTATTGAGATTTGGGAAAATCGATTTGGCCGGTTGTGGCCAGAAATTTGGCGATAAAAGGGTCAAAGTTCAACGATTTGATCTTTGAGAACTCTACCAAACCCCTCCGACAATTTTGGGTCTACACACTTGAAATTTTAGATATAGGTTCCTTGGACATGGATCTAACTTAATAACTTGATTTGATCCCAAAACAATAAATTTTAAGGCGTCATAATAGGGGTCAAAGTTAAACAAATTGACCTCTGCGGTCTCTTTTAGATTACTTAGACAATTTCTGGTCTAAATATTTGAAATTTTAGATAAAGGGTATTCAGAGATAGAGCAAGCTTTTTCATCAGTTTGGGTGGAAAATTTGTAGTTACCAATATACTACTGGCATATATATATATATATATATATATATATATATATATATATATATATATATGTGTGTGTGTGTGTGTGTGTGTGTGTGTGTGTGTGTGTGTGTGTACTAATATATCCCCAAGCAGAATTTTCGATTTAGAAACTGTTATTAGTACATATGCGACAGATTTGAACTATCTATTTAATAGAACCAAAATGTAAGATTTTTTAGAGGATGTTAGATATACGAAAAAGCCAATATAAAATGACACCAAATAAATATTAAGGCTGCGTTGCTCGATAAAAAGATCTGAGGATGATTGTGAGCAGATGATCTTTTTATATTCAAGATGACGAGCCTGGTATCCGGTCGGCATTCTGAGAATATTCTCTTTTCCTATGTTGAGCCTGATCACTACCCAATTGGTAACCGTTAGAGAATAATAGCAGCTGTATATAATACGCCGTCGATTTATCATTGCAAGAGCTTCAGAAACACTATATTGTCATGTTCTCTGACGGGAACATAGTTGCTACTGGGGATCATTTGTGAAATTGATATTCCAATGACGTTTTTTTTTTTAATCAAAAGAAGGCAGTTCAACTCGCTTAGGATTAGTGTTGCTTCAGGTCGGAGGGAAATGCTTATGTGCATACATAAAAATTAATATCGTTTATTTCTTTCAGAATGAGAATCCATATATTGATTCTGGATTCGATCAACAACTGATTTTCGCGAACATGTCAATACTGAACGATTTATAAGTAACAATAAAAGATGGCTTCTAGAAATTATACATGACTTTTCAATTGAGAGGTAAATGGATGCAACCACCAAGCAATTCACACGATTTTGCACAGCTTCTAGTCAGCATTAGTGAGTTATTTTAAACGTTTAAAATTATACTCGTCCTAACCAGGTGATTAAGATGATGCCCAAGAAATCTCACACCATACCTTGGAATCTGATCGACGACTACTTTATTTCTGTTTTAAGCCAATTCAAATAATGAATTTCGATTTATCTGTTTGAAAAAAATATATATGAAAATAAAACGTCTAATGTCCTCTTCACTAACTTCAAAAGATGAGGCCTTCCATTAGTTTGATTCTGTTTATATGTTTATAAACAATATAGAGAAAATATATGAGAGATTTTATTAAGTTACTTTAAATAGTGTTCCTTTGCTTCTTGTGGACCGATTGTCTTAATAAAACAGACGAAAGACGATGGGGTAAGTTAAGACAATGAAGAAAACTAGCATGCAAGTTAAATGCCTATGTGATAAATAGGAACCGACAACCACTACTTTATGAAGAGGCTGAGGCTAAAGGTGATAAACTGGCCAAGCATATCTCCAGACTTTAACACAATAGAACATCCTTTGGGGAATCCTCGAGCAGAAGGTGGATGTGTGCAAAGTCTCAAATATCCGGCAGCTCCGAGACATTGTAATTGAAGAGGGGAAAAGCATTCCAGTGGCTACATGTGAAGCTCTGGTAAACTCCATGCCCAGGAGAGTAAAGGCAGTTTTGGATAATGATGGTGGTCACGCAAAATATCGAGAGGTGACATGTTGTATGTTAATATTACAATTTTTCGTAAGTGAGGTGTACTAATTTTTGTTGCCAGGGATTTATCTTTTAATAGCTACATTTTGAGTTATTTTTAGGATTCAAGCTAATGTCTTTGAAAAACTCTGAATCTCAATGAGGGAATCGCTTACTCTTTGGCTTAAATGAGATCATTAAAGCTTATTCATAACCAGATAAATATGAAAATAACACTATACTTCCTTGCCTGAGTCAATAAAAAAAATACCGCTCATACTCACCTTCGTCTTCACCTTATTCTTGTTTTTTTTATCTCTAGTCATAATTAAGTAGATTAAAAACATATTCTGTAATTTTCAAATCACACATGTTAGATAAAGACGGGTCATTTTTTTTTACGCGCGAATAAGGCAATTAGCGGACACGTCCACTTAATCAAAGTTCAGTCACATCGCGTTTGCCGCAGTCAAATATACATGAATGTGTTTAAATGCCAGAAAATACTTAAAAATAAATACAGGAAGTAAATGCAAAGATAGTATTTACATGCCGCCTTTCATGCTACGTGTATAACGTTTTGTTTGCTTATTGGTTTTACGACATATAAACACTTTTCGTTTTAGTTCATGCTGAATCGAAGTTTTCTTTTTAAATATTTGTATTCTTCAAGTTCTGTATGACTTCCAATATTTATTCATTAGGTTTTATTTAGTTGTTTTGTCTTACCGTATATTAACCATTTTCGGGTTAGTTGATGCAGAATGCAGTTATTCTGGAGAAAAATCGTTCAACTTGTTTATATCTTCACACTTTTATTTTATTAATCGTGTTAATATATTCACATTTTTATTACTCGTGTTTGGTTTGGTTGTTTTGTTTTAAAGGACATCAACATTTCACGGGTTATTTTTTATTTTTTTTTTTTTACAAAGGCATCACCACATTATCAAGGCCCAGAGGCCACTCAAGGATAAGGGTTAAAGAGTGTACAGTAGAAATTGGTCAATATAGTAATCATTAGTAATGAAAATTTGGTAAATTTAATAACTTATATGGAACGGCTCATCAAGAACTTATTTACTTTAGACTTGAACACAACCATATTGTAGTCAGCCGGAAAGCAGGAAAACGGAAGACAATTCCACAGGCGTGCAGTTCTAAGACAGAAGCTTTGTTCATGGAATCTACGTTTAGGTTTAGGCACAGATAAAGAGTGGGGGAAATTATTGATAGTGTTTACAGCTAGACGAGTGTTTCTTGTGAAAGTTTGGCGAGGGGGAACCAAAGATTGAAGCTCAGTTGAACACTTTCCGTGAAAATAACGATACATCAGAGACAAACTCGCAACATCTCTTCTGTGAGATAGAGGTTGCAAGGAGGAGAAAAGGACATCTCCTACGAGGCTACGAAGTCTATTTTGAACTCTATCAAGGCAGGACAAGTCCTTTCTAGCAGCTCCTGCCCAAATGTGGCAACAGTATTCCATCCTTGGACGTACCTGGCTCTTATATAGGTAGAGAATAGCATCAGCAGTGAGATATCTAGTGGATCGATAGAAAGATCCCACCATTTTTCCAGCGGCCTTGGCAACAGATTTGATATACGTGTTCCATTTAAGATCAGGAGTAATGGTCAAGCCCAGAAGCTTGTCAAAACTTGAGGCCTCCTGAAGACGAGAGCCATTCATTTCAATTGATGACAAATGTGGATTAGAATGTTGATGATGTAAAGAGAGAAGCTTGGTTTTAGATGCATTAAAAGTAACCAGCCACTCCTTTCCCCATTGTACTACGTGCTCAAGATCAGAGGAGAGAGAATTGGAGAGAACTTGGTCGTTTAGTGTCTTAGATGTGGTACCATAAATGGTAGTGTCGTCAGCATAAATGTCTACAAATGATGTAAGGATATGATTTGGAAGATCATTAATGTAGATCAGGAAAAGAGTTGGGCCCAGGATGGATCCCTGAGGGACACCGGCATTAATACTGTGAGCTTCTGAGTTTTGCCCCTCAACTACTACTCTTATGAACCTATCAGAAAGAAATGATTTAATAATTGAGAAGACTTTTCCAGCTATACCATAGCTAGCGATCTTATGAAGTAAACCTTTATGCCATACCCTATCAAAGGCTTTAGATATGTCAAGAGCAATTTCCCTAGAAAGATTGCCACTGTCGAGAGATTTGCTAATCCTATGCGATATAACTGTAAGGACATCTGCTGTAGATCTAGCAGAACGGAAACCATATTGAGTGTCACTAAGAAGGTTATTTTTGTTGAGATGTTTGATTACTTCTGTATTTAACACAGATTCTAGCAACTTACTCATGACGCACAGGAGACTTATTGGCCTGTACTGAGAGGGGAATGAGCGATCACCTGAATTCTTAAATACAGGGTATACTGATGAGATTTTCCAGGGAGATGGGAAACTATTCTCCTTAAGACAACGTTTAAACAGTTTTGTAAGTATGGGCGCTAATTCAGGTTGAAGTTTTTTGAATACTATAATTGGAATACCATCAGGGCCAGTTGCTTTACTCGAATCAAGGTTTTTGATTAGCTTCGCAACATCACGTACAGATATACGTATATCACATAGCGTGTTTTCTGATACAGGAGGAAATATTGGGGGTTGGCGGTTTTGTTCGCAAAGGGTAGAATTAGCTGCAAAGTTCTTGACAAAGAGTTTGGCTTTGTCTGATGCTGACGAGATTACCTCAGGTCCATTGATAATAGTTGGGATGGAGCACACGCTTCTGTTCAGGATTCTGTTTGCTATTTGCCAAAACTGGTGGGAACCAAGCCGCTGCTCAGCTACTTTGGACTTAACAGATTGAGCATACAACACTCTTGCGTTCCTTATTACTTTCTTACAATGGTTGCTGGCAGTCCTGAAAACGGCTTTAGTTTCCATACATCTATTACGTTTGAAGCAGTGGAAAAAGTGATTTCTGTGCGCAATGATATTTTCCAATACTTTTTAATCATGATTGGTTCGTTTGTTCTGTAGAGAAAAACACGCTGTGTTTGTTTTTCACTATAAAAAAACCGATTGAATCTAGCAAAATGGAAAGAAAATGCAACAGCATAAATGTTTGGTTAATTTTAGATCAGGAAGCCATTATATTCAGACAGTCGAATCTGTTAGGATAAGGGTGATTGTATGAATTTTTTTATAATTGAAATATAAAACATACAGCACTTTATGATGTGTATTATATGGACTTACATTCAGAAATGTAAACCATATTAGGGGTTTTGAGGAATGTAAAGTTATCCTTTTGTTTGCAAATAGTCCAGGGTTTACTTTCGAATGAATTGATAGAATCCTTCAGAGGCTTCATGTGGGTACATAGACAATTACTACCTATTCTCAAATCCTATTTACTACTCAATTTCTCCAACCGATATACCTGGGTATTATACTTTTTATGTTCGTCTAACTGTCCTCTCAGTAAACAAAATGTATCATTTTATCATAATTTTCCACATTTAAATGGGATTTCATATACACATTTCTTAGTCATGAATTTTCTTTATTTGCATCAGTTGTTTTCAGAGAGTTGAATCTCTTTTGGACAATGATATGATCTAATATGGATTACATATTCTTCGTTTTTTTCCGACAACCCCTTTTATATAGAGTATACAGAGTGTTTAAATGTAATATTTTGATAACTGGCCCATCAGAAGAAAGGGGGTCTCTCGATGAGATCACCAATGCTTCCAGCACTGGCCAATGTATACATGGAATACTTTGTGGAAATGGCATCTGGGTTCATACATTGAAACCAACAATGTGGTTGCGATATGTGGATGACATTTTCATACTCTGGCTGCACCAAGAAGATTCTCAAACATTACTATACCAAATGAGTTCTATCAGTTCAACTATTAATAATTTAAGAGGGCAAGAGTACATAAGAACACGTTATCATTATTAAATGCGTTGATCACCCGCATTACTCAGGGGTTTATGTCATCTTTATACGGAAAGACAACTTTCACTAGACAGTACCTTAACTTCAACTTGCAGTATGCATGTAAAGAAAATAATTGTCCATTCCTACAACACAAACCAATACAATATGTAGTAATAGCAATGGATATCACAGGAGATAGACAATTTAGGAGAAACCCCTCACCGAAACAAGTATCTACAGAGCATGAGATCAGCTGCAAGATATCAGAACCAGACAGCAAATTACACCACTAGAAAACTGATCACAGTTTGTATTCCATATATGAAGGGCTTGTCTGAAAAAAAATAAAAATATTATGAAACCAATATGACATAATGGCAGTATTCATGAACGATTTAACCCCCCGGAAATAGCTTTTGCAAATCCAGCCTCTTACAGAAAAGATCATGACTCAAAATTATTGTAACAGCAGCGGAGGAACGCCAGCAGATGCAGAATTTAGCAGCAGTAGTAGTCGAAAAACTGCATATGCAAATTAGGGAGTGTGCCCGAGAAGAAGAAGAAAGAAGGGAGAAATGTATGCAATACATGCTCGAATAGAAAGAAATTCGACGTAAAAAAATAATGGACGTGCAAACAGCAAGGAGAAGAATGGAACAGTTGTGACTTGTATGCAGTCAGAGGGAAGAGAAATGCGATCTGGTAGAATGAACATGTGGCAGTCATATTTACTTGTTTTGTGGGAACTGTTGTTGTCAATGTTATTTTAGTCTTAAAAACAAATGTTTTTATTGTACCTGCCGGTTATGCATTAGTATTATAAGTCATATTGTTTGATATGCATTTTACTTAGCAAATAGCCTGTTTTTTAGAGAAAAATTTGAAATAAACTATTTGGATTTGAACACATTTTTATACGTTTATATTTAGACTGTTTAAGTGGTATTTCTAGTTTTATTGGTGTGAATTACTAAATTTTAAGAATTAAAAAAACTTTACTGGACGATTTGCGAGATGGGAATAAATTATAACGCGTGTAAAAGTAAAAATACGTATTAAATAAATACTTAAAACACAAGTAAATACACCAAAAATGAAATAAATTTGACTTTCTTCTATTTAGAGAAGTAAGTTTGTTCTAAGATTATGAGTCGTTTATAATTGACTATTTAACCTGAAAAATGATTATTAAATGTGAAGGCATTGTATTATTTACTTTATTTTTTGTCGAATAAGAAACTAAAAAAGAAAAGACACACTCATTTTTACTACGAACTATACTAAGCAACTTATAAATAATATTGTTTTTATTTGCTAGGTTTTTCACCATGTCTGGTGAGTTTGTTTGTCAATATTTTGCTACTTGAATTCTAATAATTACGGAACACTAAAATATGAACAAGTTAAGTAGTTTTAATGTTGAAATAAAAGCAAGACTGCATGACAGTCAGGTTGAACACTAGACATGGAGGAAATTTTTCCTTGAAACTGAAACACTTAATATCTAATATATATAAATGCGTGCAGCATCTTCCAATACAACTGTGGTAGATAGATAAGCAGTTCAGGTGCCTACAGTTCTCGGTGTAAGAGTTGTAAGATGTAAATAACAACGATTTAGCTGTAGAGAGTCCGTAATTTGTCAACAGAATTCGGTAAGCGGATCAAACTACCAGGATATGCACGTAACTTAGCTATAGGGAGTTCGTGACTGGATTTTGGTGGGCCTGTTTACTCACAAAGAAGCTTAGAGGATAGTGGAATTTTGAGAGTAGTGCGTGAATAAACCGTGCTCGCATTAGAGAATAAAACTTCCGATGCTTAATGATTAGGTTAAAATGTATTGTGAGACGGAAACAAGAAAATGGAATAATCATTGTATAATGTTAATATCCGATCAAGTCGGGGGCGCGGATAATACATCTGGTAAGTTAGGTCAGGTGTCACCCGTAATCGTCTCGACTAATCTCGCCTAAAGTGGCGTAGCACTAAAGAGACAAAATATTCCAAAACTGCCTTGATTAATCTTGATGAATAGGGGCTGAGAGGTTAAGAGACAAAACTGGCTGTGGACTAAAAAACAGTTCAGATTATCTAGTCTTATCTCAAATAATATTGTTAACAGTAACTGAACAATAAAGAGTTAAATGAATCATAGGACTAGGAACAACGCTATAACTAGCGTAGTCAAGGTTTTTAAAGAAGAGGGTTTAACCAAAAAGAAAACTATTTGGACAGTTGGGTAAATATCTATCAATATACAAGTGGATATAAATGTTACGACTAATAGAATATTGAGAGGAAATCAAGAGTTTATATAAGAGAATAAGAAAAAAGAGCTGCGCGAGAAAGCGAATATACATATAAGTATAAATATTTTTAAACATAATTAACATTATAAAATATGAGGTATTAAGACTGCCAAGAAGAAAAAACTAACGTTATTGCTAAAATAAAGTATCCCGCTTTAGTTTAGTGAATGTTCAGACTCAGGACCAACAAACATCAAAAACTATTCAAACTCTGAGTTGGACTTGCAATGATTTTACTGTCTTTGTAAAATATTTTTCACATTTTCAAATGTATTCTAGCACAACCAAGCTAAAATACTTCAACATTGCTTTAGTTAAATTTCTGAAATTATATTTAAAAAAAAAACATACATTTTTGCTATTTAAATAGTCCACTGATTTTTACCCCTTTTCAATGTATTAAATATTGTTTTTAAATATTTGGGGAATATATTGGAATTCTTTTATTTTTACAAATGCAAAAAAAAAACAAAGATAAAATAATGAACGACAAACAGTATAAAGTGAAAATATCGGACAGACTATATACTAGGACATTTTTATTTGAATTTAATTATTCACGTTTTATTGTGATAACTTTTGAGTTTCCTTTACTTGTTTTTATTTAATTATCTCAGACAGGTTTTATTAGATTCTTGTAAAAAATTTTGGGGGTTAGGGTAGGTATGTAACATAATGCATATACGCGCATGGAACATTATCAGCAACAGAAAAGGGTGGTAACCATGCGACGAGGTTAGCAGCGCCAATTACGGAGTGTGCGCGAGAAGAAGAAGAAATAAAGTGAGAAAAGTATGCAACATGTGCTCAGCCAAAATGAAAGACAATGGACGTGTAAATAGCGAGAAAGTAATAAGTCAGTGGGGACCGGCATGCAGTCGGATGAAAGAGAAACTTGTGGCTGCGAGAGAAATTTTTAAATAGTGCCGAAATTAATGGTTATAAATAAAAACATTTGTTGAAAAAAACAAAACAAATGCCGACCCGGATTTTTATTTATTTTTCTGTTTTCCTTTTGTTTTTTCTTTTTTATTTGTAACTGCAGTGTAACACTGTACATACAGAGTCCCATGTAAATGTGGAAAACTACACAAACGTGGCACATGTCGGTGAGAATAACATCGAAAAGCCACGATACCTAGGGTTATTGGAAGAATCGGGTATGGTTGACTATATCTGGAGGGAAATAGGAAACCATCTACCATCATGGGATGAAGTAAAGCTTATAGGGCGGTGTAGAGTAATTCGACACAAAGAAGCAACACATGTACTGTGCGACCATCAATTACTAAGTATATTAAGTATGGAATTTTGCGCACTATGAGTACCGTTAATTATAAGTAATAGATAATATTAATAGATGATATGTACAGTAATAAGTAAACAATAATATATATATATATATATATATATACAGTGTATCACAAAAGTGAGTACACCACTCAGATTTCTTCAAATTTGGAACAATGAAAAGTAGTCTGTCTGCAGCATATATAACAGAGCTACTTTATTTTCCCCTCAAAATATAACCATTAAAAGCTAAATCCCTGGCAACAATAGTGAGTACAACCCTTACGAAAAGTTGTCAATATTAACATGTCAACTCTCAATATTTTGTGTGGCCACAATCATTATCCAAACTTACCTTTACTCTCCTGGGCATGGACTTTACTAGAGCTTTACATGTAGCCACCGGAATCGTCTTCCACTCTTCAATTATAACGTCGCGGAACTGACGGACATTTTAGGATTTTCGCACCTCTACCTTCTGCTTGAGGATGCCTCAAAGATGTTCTATTGGGTTCAAGTCTGGAGATATGCTTGGCCAGTCCATCACCTTTACCCTCAACCTCTTCAGTAAAGCAGGTGTTAACTTGGATGTGTATTTTAGGTCATTGTCATACTAGAACATTGTTCTGCAACCCAGTTTCTGGAGGAAGGTGATCATGCTCTGCTGCCGTATTTGACAGTACATGTTGGAGTTCATGTTTCCCTTAATAAAAAGTAATTCTTTAATACCTGAAGCGTTCATGCAGCCCAATACATTGGCATTCCCACGTGGAACGGCATTCCAGTGGCTACATGTGAAACTCTAGTCAGCTTCATGCACATGAGAATAAAGGAAGTTGTATCATAATATTGACAACCTTTCGTAAGGGATGTACTCATTTTTCTTGCCGGAGATTTAGCTTTTAATGGTTATATTTTGAGTTATTTTGAGGGAAAAATAAATAAACTGTTATATATGCTGCAGACAGACTATTTTTCATTGTGTCAAGAAATCATTTTTTCAGTGTTCTCCCATGAAAAGATATACTTAAATATTTGAAGAAATGTAAGGTGTGTACTCGAAAATATACAGTAATATGTATAAAATATAAAGTAATTATAATTAGTAATAAATAGTGATATTTATGACTAGAAATAAAATAGGTTTAAGCATCCCAGAACTATCCACAGGGATCTGTGATGCAGTGGTTAGAGTACTTTGGAAAAATCTGTTTGAAACGTAATATTTTCCGGAAGGTTGAAGATTCAATTCTAATTGTGAGTGACCGAAAAATAAAATTACGAACTACTTTGGGTCTTTATATAGTCTTGACTAAGGAAACGAGCATACTACCCCTGTGAACTAAATAAAGGGCTCAGTTCGTCATTACGTCCAAATTCCCGAGTTCGTCAGAAGCATCATCGACTCTAAAGGATACACGTACCAATATTGGAAGGTTACATCAACCGAAACGTTCTGAAAATGGCACCCAGGATGAGAAGAGTAGTTCGATGAATCCAAAAAAATACGAGCAATCTGTTTGGACATTAAGATCGATGCGGAAATAATGTGCACAGATTTTACGAACTAACAATTATTTTATTCGTGCTAAATTCATTTGCTCTTACATCATTAAAAAAATTGTTGTTTTTTTTTTGTTTACACATTCAATTTAAAGTGCACAGCGTACTGAAACGTAATCATTATTTAGTTTCATTTGTGAACACGTTCGAGACGCTTGTGTCTGGGTTTGAGGGAGAATCTAGAGACGATTGCCAATTGGCACGGCACTTGCTTTAATGATGGTGTTTCAATAGTTGGCGCCGGTCTAAACACTGAATAATGGACCCACGTATACGTTCGCCTAAAAATATAAATCCCAAAGCTAATAGTCCGCATATACACAACGTTACAACGTTCATTTCATAAAATATTCATGCATACATCAATCGTATTTACTTTCGCTAACAGCGAAAATATCGTACTACACAACCTACAAGTATGTAGATGGTAACATGCGTGTGTGTAAACGTTCTTAAAAAATTGTATAATCTTATTATAACAGAGAATACGTGCATGCATGTAACAGACACTACGTTATTGGCTACATGATAGTACGTCTAGATTTTTACTAAAATTTTATTTTTATTCGAAGTAATCTACCTACTTAAACCATCCATTTATATGTATATATATATACACACACACACACACACACATGTATATATATATATATATATATATATATATATATATATATATATATATATATATATATATATATACTAGCTGTACCCTGCTACGCGTTCCTGTGGCTCAATTTTGTGTAATGCAAAATTCTAATAAAAAGAGAAAATGCATGGTTCTTATATTCTTCGTACAGCAATCCACTCCAAAAAGTAAAAAAAAAGGCGAACATGGAAAAAAATGGTACTCTTGCAGAATTGGATCCTGATCCTCGGGATTACCGTCAATCATGTCTTGGGCTCGACCAACAATCAGTGAATGAAGCTGAACGTAGAAAAAATGTTGAAACGCTAAATGTTTTTTTTTTGTTTTCTGTATACAAAAATGTGAGTCAGTAATTGATATTTGAGTGATGGGGGGGTACTATACACAGATTCGAAAAAGTGGTCCAAAAAAAAATAAATGAAAGAAAAGGTAAGGTAAGTTATGCTTCTACCTAACTGGCTAATTTTTTTAGTGTTTTTATGTAATGTAAAATGTTTAATCGGCTCGAAAAACAGAAATGGTTGCAGACTCTGTTGAATACGTTAAGTTTGGGAAAGTAAGTTGAAAACTAAAAACTATACAATACCGTGTCAAAAACACACCGAATATATGTAACCATGACATAGGCTGACATAATCGGTGGGTTTGTGACGGTATTTTGTATAGTGTTTTTTTGTTTTAACTCACTTTCTCAAACTTAACGCAATCAACAGTGTCTTTCACGATTTGTATCTTTCAAATACACCGATAAACACTGATTTTCGAGCCGACTAAACGTTACATTAAATGAAAAGGGTTTGCATTACTAAACACATATACAAAGAAGTTGTCAAAAAATAAATATATAACAAATAAATGTTATCAAAGGCAAGAAAAGTAAATGTTCTACCTAACTGGATACGATCGTAGTGTTTTTATGTAATGTATAATGTTTAATCGGTTCTAAAACATGCAGTGTTTATCGGTATATTTGAAAAATACAAATAGCGGCAGACTGTATCGAACACGTTAAGATTGGGAAAATTTTGGGAAAATGAGTTTAAACTAAAAAACTATACAAAATACTGTTAGGAACTCACTCAATATATGTTACTGTGACGTAGGCTGACATATAATCAGTGGTTTTACACTTTTGCTCGATACAGGTGACGACTTTTAAGAGTCCCTTTTAGTGATTACCTTGTTTGAGGATATTTGTACAACTAAACGGAAAATCTACCACAAAACTCCGCTATTCTTTTACTTTAAGGCCCGTTTCACGTTCGTATATAACGAAATATTTTATTGTAGATTTCTGTGTACTAAAACGAATCTGCAAACCGTTTCCGTGGCAAAAAGAAAGTTTTCATGATATGAAGAAATTACTTTTTCGAAAAGTGGGTGATCACTTTTCAATGTAAATTTAACTTAGAATGGGCACCCACTTTCTTATCACCTGAGAGAGGGGCATTTTTCTGTGTGTTTCTTGGCTAAAAAGTTTTTTGTTTGATTTCTTTTTCATCGTAATAACCCCTGAACTCTGGGACTATTTTCAATGTCACAGCCGTAGACTTCATTTATGCTACGTGCGAGCATAAACGAAAGCTGTTTAGCCAATAAACATGGGGAAAATCCCCCTCTCTCAGGTGGCTAGAAAGTGGGTGCTTATTTTAAGTTAAATTTACGTGGAAAAGTGATCGCCAACTTTTCGAAAAAGTAATTCCTTCATATCATAAAAACTATTTTTTGCGACAGAAACGGTTTGCAGATTCATTTTTGGCATACCGAAATCTACAAAATGTGTTTGTTATATACGAACGTGAGACGCACGGCCCTTTATGGAAAATTTTATCAAAAATCCGTGAGAAAATAGTTTTCAATAAAAAAACAGCAAATGAATTCGATAGAAAAAAAATGGATTCTATTTTTTTGAAATTTTTCTGTGTGTTTCTTGGCTTAAAAGTCTTTTTGTTTGATTTCTTTTGCATTTTGCAATTTAAACAGGTAATTTTAAAGGAGTTTCCAAGGGTAGAAGGAAGGTCTCCCCCAAAAAAATCGTGGCCACAAAGTGGGTTATCATTTTACGTTAAATTATTATGGAAAAGTGATATTTCCGTTTTCAGCGACCCCGAAAACTTATAAGAGTGGTAATTTTAAAGAAATTTTCGAGGATTGAGTAATTCTTCATATTTATCTTCTTTTTTTTCCAATAACATAAGAAATTAAGAATTAGAAAAATTTATTTTAGGTAAGCTTCGCCAGGAAAGCTTTTAAAAATAAAAATTAAGATAAACAAATGGTGCTAGTGCACTTACCGATCCACGCTATTTTTTAAATCGTATTTCCAAGTTTAATTAAAGTTTTATATGTCTTTTTATTCCATATTTATTCTCTATTTTCCTCTCACTTTCTCTTTCCTATCTATATATCTTCCGCTCTATCTGTCCATCTCTAATCCCTCATCCTATTTTAGTTTCCTAAATTAATTACAGTGAATAAGGCATTGTCAAAACATGGATAAATCCTATTTTAGTCACTTAATTTACTGACTGTGAGAATAGAAGTTATTTGGAAATTACTGCTACCTTCAACAGCACCAGAAGTAACTGGTAACATCTTTCTAATTAAATTGATTTTGGCAGCCATTCGGTAATAAAATGACATAGCCTTAGCCCTTGCTGCATGAGGAATACCTGCGACCTTGCTGCCTAGTAAAAGAATTATTTATTCTACTTTGAAACATTCAATTTTTCAAAATCTCATGATTGACCTCTCCAAAACATCCAATATGGGGAAAAATATTGCAGAAATTCATACTTATTGTTTAGGATGAATGCACAATGGTACGCAAAAATCACTTGAGGCTCTTGATTGATCCTTTCAAGATTTGCGTGGCAATCTCAGACCATATGGGAATGCAACAATATTGCTTGCAGGAGATTTCAAATAAATGTTACTTATTATTCTTCAATTTACACCTGCAGATGAAATAAGTGCTGGCCTCAAATACTCTACTTTTTCATACCATGTGAAGACAATAAACTTAACTCAAAATATGCATGTCCAGTTGCAGACTGTTCAATCTGCACATACATTTTTGCATCGCTTGTTGGAAATTGGGTACGGAAAAGTGCCAGCTGATCAGAGATAAGGGCAAAATTCTTTGACTTTTAACTTCTGTAATTTTATTACATCAAAAGACGAGTTAGTTTAAAAGGTTTTTACAAATATTTAAATTATAATGAACGAGCTATGCTTGCAGGTCAATACAAAGACGTCCACGCTACTATTCAATATAACATTCTAAGTGAGGTAGTCAAATACAAATCCATCGACACTGTTGGGTAAAGCAGATAAAATGGTTAATTATCCAACAGCCATATTTGCCAGGGATGCCACCGCATGTATTGCAACGTAAATTTGGCGTACTAATTATCATGTTGTGAAATATAAACCAATCCAAGCTTTGCAAAGGCACATGGCTTGCAGTAAAAAAAAATAACAAACAATATAATAGAAACAACAATCATAACAGGACTTTTACAGATGAATATATCTTCATTCCATGCATTCCTATGATTCCACCGGATACATCATTACACTTTAAGAAATTGCACTTTCCAATTTTATTGTCGTTTGCAATAACCATAAACAAAGCATAGGGAACAATCTTTACAATTGTGTGGCTTACAGTTACACACTGACTGTTTTTTTTCACATGGACAATTTATGTTACGTATTCAAGAGTCACCTAACCAGAAAATCTCTACATCAGCTAAGAAAATGGAACAACAACAAATGTGTACCAATACGAAATGGAAAATTAAACCTATAAGAAACATGCTTTTTCTCATTTTGGAACTTTTTTCCATTGCGCCAATTTGTTTGAGCCACAGTACCGCGTGGCAGGTTATAGCTAGTATATATATATATATATATATATATATATATATATATATATATATATATATATATATATATATATATATAAATTATGTGCTAAATTCTCGATTCCGACAAAATTACCGATTCCGAATCTTTATAAATCTCTTATTATTTAACTATAAGACTGTTATTTTCCACGATTGTCGTGAAATTTTCGTAAATATGC
Source organism: Euprymna scolopes (assembly GCF_053919585.1). Classification (NCBI taxonomy): domain Eukaryota; kingdom Metazoa; phylum Mollusca; class Cephalopoda; order Sepiida; family Sepiolidae; genus Euprymna; species Euprymna scolopes. The sequence goes on from NC_136497.1 coordinate 90,623,020, forward strand.
AATTATTTTCCTAAACGTCAAAATACACTTGTAGAGGATGATCTATCGATTTTACCTTTATTTTATTTTAGCTTGTATTTCAAAATCAATAAATATTTACTATTTTATCATTATTACCAGCAGTGGAAAATTTGGCTTTAACAAAATCAAATTTAACAAAAACCGATGTTGCTCGGATTTGAATAAGGATTCAATTATTTCACCTTCCCATATTTTATTGTTATAGAAATCAGTGAAATAGCCCATGTTTCAATCAAATCGATTAATCCTCTTCTCTAGTTGAGGACACACTGTAGAGCACCTGGTGGAATTTTCACATTACCTAGTTCACAATACATTGCAGTGTACATTACTCTGCAGAGGACATACTGTTGATTTCATACACATTTTTTTATAAATAATTAGGAATAAAATTTAAAATGCAAAAGTAAAGTATAAACAGAACCTTTCATTTCGAATGTGTCCCTGTCATATCAAAAAAACTACTCTTGATTTAATATGGCTGAAAGACATTTCAATGCAAAGATGTCTTAGAACACTGCCAGGCACATAGTAGGGGTCCATAGTGAATGACCACTCTCTGGCATACAAACACAGACAACGTTCTCTGTATATAATAGAAGATATTAAACAATAATTATTTTATATAGAGAGAGCCGCTAGTGTTTAATGCTTACACATTCATCAATGTAGGGATGACAATTCCTGCCGGTTATGAGATTCGAACCTTGGCACGAAGCCACTCTTTGCTCATTTTTCGAAACCACAAAATAATTAAAACGGGAATGCAGAAATTGGCATCTATTAAACGCCAGATTCGGACGAACACATTGAACAATCTAGTGGAATGTCCTGAACATTGCATAAACTCTATTTTACTGCACTTTAGTTAATATTCCACTGAGAGTGTCCAGTCATCTTTTCTTTATTTACATGATTATATATATATATATATATATATATATATATATGTATATATATATATATATATATATATATATATATATATATATATAATTGGCACTTTTAAACTATTGGAGCAAATATTCTCATCTCTGAATAACGTTACCGTTTAGATAGCATCCAATAATAATTCTGGTTCATCTTTTCTTATTCGGTTATGTGCACGGATGTTCGAACAGAACATGTTATTTGGACCTTTAGTTTTCTCGCAAGACATACGGGTCGGAAAGTTTGATTGAGAAGTAATTTCCCCTCAGGAAGGCCCGTCTAGCTCACAAAAGATCGTGGCCAGCCTCGCCGGCATTCCCCGGTGAAAGCGCTTCTGGTGATTATCAATAAACTAGCCCCTTCGCAAATGGAGAAAGTAAAGACTAGAACTGCACAGAACTAAAATCCAACCGCAAAATCAGCAGGGACCGGATAATTACAGGAATGGTTAAATTTCTATTTATTTCGATATCCGAAGATAAAATAGACGTCTTAAATAATTGTTATATATATCATAGTATTGCTGGCGCTTAGAGTTTAAGCTTCAATCTCAAAAATCTATCACTTAGAACGGAATATTCTTTAGCACTTCATCCGTAACGCCATGGCTTTGAAATCTACTGCAGATTTCGTGTTTGATATGAATATTTTTGAGTTACCGATGATGCATATGAAGAATGTTGTAGATTAAATCGACCGAAACCTTGTGATAATAACACGTCTTTTATGTGTTTTAAACAACTGATGTTATATTTCTAATGTCTAACCGCGCCTTGTTAAAATGAAACGCAGAATAAAAACTAAAGAAAGAAAAAACAAAAATCAATAATTTTTACTTAACCAGAAATGACTCTGTATTGTTTTTCAACTAGCAATAGTTCAGAACACTTTATTGAAATAACCTCGACATAAATGAAGCTTCGAGACGATGTACAATAGTAAAAAAAAAAACAAAAAATGCATTATTTCGAAAAATAGGAAACATCAGCAATTTTGTAAAGGAAGAAAACAAACATTGTGGTTATAAACGAAAACTTAAAAATAGTGTAAACTAATGAAAAAAACAATATGCGAAGTCAGATGTGAATAAAGGTAGAAAGAAAAGGTATGTATATGTGGTGGGCATAAGAAGAGAGAGAAGTGTGCAAGATTAATAGGAGAAATGTGAAAAGAGGAAACAGAAAACATTGTACCATTTCAGTTTTTATGATAATCTTATTTTCGCTCTTTTACATGAGCGGTCCCTATCAATTAAATTAATAATGAAATAATGAAACATTGATGTGAGAATAATAAATTATATATATATATATATATATATATATATATATATATATATATATATATATATATATATATAAATTTAAAGGAGATTAGAATAATAGTCTAAAGAGCTAAGTGTATTTTAATGTAATAGTGAAATTACTAGTTTAATTAAAATACAGGAAATGCTCGTTGTAATTTAGATATATAATAAGCTCGATAGTTAAATGTCCTAGAGCTAATTCAATATTAAGTAATGTGATCTATAATTTAAAAGTTTTAAAAAATTTTTAAATTTAAAAATCAAAATTTAATTAAATTAAAAATCAGTTTCATAAGAAGGAACAACAACAAAGTCAATTATCTGTACGATCGTTTCGGAAATCCGTGCTTTTTATTTGTGGTATACATGAAGTCACGTAGAACAATTATACATAGTTTTTTTGGTAAGCAATATATATATGTCTGTGTGTAAATAGTGTATATATTTAGGTAGCATTATTTCATCTAAACAAACGTTGATAAAGACAGCAGATACCTTACGTTTGATGAATTTTTTTTTTTTTCAAATTTTTTAATGATCTTTTTAGTGTGTAAACGTTGTGTATCGCTTTATGCAGATTACTATCTTTTTTTAATTTTGAAAATACTATGAAACGCACAGAAGTGAAATTTGGTGCATTCGAAGAGAATAACAAAGTGTTTTATTTCCCTGATTTTGTAGAATTTAAACAACTATTTTGAAAATTATGCTATTTTTTTTTTAATTTTGGGTGATTTTAAGTGTGTATCATTTTATTGCAGCTCTCCCAAAGTGCCTAGAAAGAGTCTATTGACATCTACTGAAAAGGAATGTGTTGTTGCAGGCCTTGCAGAAGATTTGTCTTACGTAAATCTAGTCAAGGAGCTTGGAAGAGATCGAAGAAACATTATCTTCATTCGTTGAAAAACTAAACATCAAATCAAGGAAGGACCAAACACAAGAAAATCAGTTTCTGCTTGTGATTTTAGAAAAATTGCTGTCAACTTATTAACAGTGCTGCTATATTTGATAAAGCTGGAATATCTTCCTTGTTCAGAAAAACACGCTACAATGTATTAACCGATATGTCAAGAAGCATTAAGCCCATAGCTAGACCAATTTAACATCAAACTCATAAGGAAAAACGTTTAACTTGGGTACAGAAATATTAACAAAAAAACGCTTTGAAAATGTTCTTCTCATCGACGAGGTCAGAGGAAACCCTGATGGACCAGATGGGTGGACCAATGTTTAGAGTCCTCTTGGATTCCCTACCTCTCATCGATTCTGTCGTCAACAGGAAAGTAAAGGAACCATATTTTGGGCTGAAATAATTTGCGGTGAAGTAATTGGACCATTTTAGAGTGCCAGAAGATATCAGACTGACAAGCTAGTCTTATATTTTATTTTTAAATGAACATTTGTCACCGTGGCTTGATGACCTTCCATTGGAAGGCCACCGCAAATTGATTTATATGCACGACAATGTGCCATCTCGCGTAGCCAAGGTTACGACTTCCTACCTTAAGTCATTAGGAATTAGTGGAGAAACGTTGATGAAATGGCTATCTTGTCTTCCAGATAAAAACCTAATTGAGCATCGATGGTCAATGATAAAGATAAAAGTTTATAAAGGAGGTGTTCAATTTTCGTCGAAGGATGAGCTTTGGAAGAAGATTTTGGAAGTTTCCTTTCGAATCATATCATTTAAAATCTGCCGATTGACATCATACGTTGACAAGAGAATATTCAATGTTGTGTAGAAGCATGGGAGTAATATTGATAAACAAATACTTCCGTAAACAAAATTATTTGAGATTCGTTCTGGTTTTTGGTTAATATTGTAACTGGATAGGTTCTTTATTTCATAAAAACAGAAATATGAAGTGAGAATATTGATTTATTATCGAAAATATACATTTTAAGACGGTTGCAATAAAGTGATACACACTTAAAATAACTAGGAAATAGAAAAATTATAATAATCTTAAAATATTTGTAAAAATTCCACAAAAATCAGTGTAGTAAGCATCTGGTTATGCTCTTCCAGTGTACTAACTTTCACCTCTCTGCGTTTCATAGCAATTATACAATTTCAAATATTTACTTGCAATAAAGCGATACACAGGATGTAGATCGAACGAATCAATATAAGTTTCATGTGCAGATCGAAAGGACCGCAATGTTGCTTTTTCGATTTGCAAAGCAGACATCGTCAGGAGGACTGTACGAATATTTTCCTATCATGCATTGTGTGAACTTCTATAGAAAACATAAATTCGAAACATGTTTCCTGTTATTCGCTAATGATTTGTTCCTTTAACAAATCCACTTTAAACGGATTAAGCAACATTTGCTTCGTATTCGTGTGCTCGTATTTCACACTATACGTGTCTGCAAACTAATATGCACACAGCTCCCTTGAGGATGTCTTCTTTGACGGACAAAACGCTACACAACGGCTAACTTCGAACAACACATGGAACTTATATGAATTCCTTCGATCTAAACATTAAAAAGATCATAAAAATGAAATAATAAAAAAGTCTAATAAAACGGAAGGTCCTTGATGTCTTTGATAATGTTAGTTTAAATATATAAATAAATATATATATATACATATACATACATATATATATATAAGTATGTATGCATGTATATATATATATATATATATATATAATATAAAGAAACCTTTACAGCGTTTGTAGCTAGACCAATGTATGTTGTGAGTATTTTGCAGGCGATATCAAAAATTCCAGCTCACTCGGGCATGCACCACGAAAATATCGATAGAGGGTGGGCTGATTCGCAACACCTTTTCTGTGAAAATAAGTTTGTTAAGAGAAGAAAGTTCATTGCTCACTAGGTTGGATAGTCGGCTTTTAAACCTGTTATGGAAGAATAGTATGATCTGAGCAGCTCCTTTCTAAATGTGGAAACAGCAATCTATCTTGTGACATATTTAATAACGTATTTAGCACTGATATAGGTAGAGGATTACATTACGAATAAGATACTTTCTAGAGCGGCAGAATGATCCAAATATTTCTCCAGCAACTTTGGCATCCAACTTGATGTGCGCTTTCCGTATCAGGTAAAGAATAAAGGTCAGTCCCAAAGCTTATCAAAGTAGGATGCTTCCTTGAGACGAGATCCATTAATTTCAATTTGGACCAAGTGGGGACCACAGCGTTCAGGGTGGAAAGATACCAGAAAAATAAACTAATTAAGGAAAGGAACAGCCATTTTGTCTTAACAATCATAATGCAACAAGCAAACTCAGAATCAGAAAAGAGTACAATGAAATACAGCATGTACATTTTACTAGCTTTCACACTTGGCACAACTTTATTCTTTAAGCAGCACTACTAAACAGGTAAAGAATAAAGTAACTAAAAGGACTAATCTGCTGGCTACATTCGCAAATTTAGCACAATTCGGTACTCTTCTGCAGTTCTCCGCCATACTTATGGCGGGATTCCAAATCAATTGGCCAAGAATAAAATAATACATGTTGTAGAATCATCACGATCTGAAGAACAGAAAAATAGTGTGGTATAAATAAACTGGTATGACATCTCCTTACATGCGAAAGTATCCTTATGTTATAATCCAAAAATGCAAACAGGTATCCAATAGAAGAAAACAACAAAGAAGTCCATGACCCCAAACTGCCCACCAGTGACCGTCATAAAATTGTTGCATAGATATTCATTTGAAAGACTACTATAGCGAAGCAATCAACGAACACAGGTAATCTCTTACATGGAACGTGTCGCTACAATAAAGGCTTCCCCTGAAATAAACAAGATCCTTTTGCCTGGATAGGGCAAGCAAAGACCACTACCGGTGGGGACCAAAACTAATACAAAATTGCGTTATACACATGCACAAATAAACTGTATCTTGAGTTACGACAGTGCGACACAGTTTGTACTGAGTAAGATTTCATGACCCTAACCAGAGTGACTAAGTATTGGAATGATAGTATTATGATGAACGGAATATTATTTTGCAGACACGAATATACCAACTCGAAGCAAAGATTAATTAATCCGATTAATGTGGATTTTTTTTATTTGTGTGATCCAGAGTCCATAGCCCAAAGCACTTGGACTCATCACCTGCAAAGAAGGCAAGGGTGCAGCCCTCTGCTGGCAAGGTCATGCTCACAGACTTCTTGGACCAGGACAGAGTAGTGATGACAGATTTCCTGGCAAAGGGTATCATAATTACAGGAGCCTATTATGCTTAACTTTGACGGAAATTAAGGGAAGCTATCAAAATCAAGAGGTGGAGCAAGATCAGCAAAGGTGCCCTCCTCCTGCAGGACAACTCTCCGGTCCACAATTCGCATGTCCCCGATCAGAAGCACGAGACTGTGGTTATGAAATCCTTCCCCATCCTCCCTACTCTCCTGACATTGCACCCTCTGACTTTCACCTCTTCCCAGCCATGAAGTTGTTTTTGAAAGGAAAGCGTTTCCCAGATGATTCACCCTTGATTTCTGAAGTCACGTCGTGGTTGGAGGACCAACCCGGGGTGTTCAACAAAAACGGTCGCCAGAGCTTCATCAAACAAGAGGAGAAATGCATAACTCTGGGTGGTTCCTATGTAGAGAAAGACTAATTACTGTGCTAAGTTTCGTTGCTCTACTTCTATGGGAAGTGGGACAGGGACATTACTTATTGCACGCTCCTCGTAGTATAGATTATATCAGAAAACTATTACACAGATCAATCAAGTTTGGACAATGTTATTCCTCTTATCGGGGTGATAACGTCGTTAAAAGTTGATTCATCTGCGTAGAATGTTTCAGGTGTTTATATAATTTCGACATACTTTTATCAAGAATTGATATGACAAAGATACTAACTCCTTAAAATCCTCTGATATATTAAAATAATATTTAGATATTTAAGATCACTGAAGTTTATCAGAGTTCGTGGGTTGTTGTTATACTACATTTATGCCGGACGGAAATAGAAACAACTAACATGTATCACAAAATCGTTTAGTTGTGAACACATCATTTGGTTATCTTTGAACACAGCATTGAGGAAGATCTGTTTGTGCGAAGAACCCCCCGTTATAATCCGAGTTGAAGGCCAGAGAATCCAGCGGACTAATGCCGTTGGCACAGAAGCCAAACAATGGTTTAGGGTTAAATGTACAAAGTGAAAGTAAAGGAATTGCTGCACGATGGGAATGACCGGAGGAAACGAGTGAAATTATGTAATCATGTGCTCAAAGGAAGGAGATACCCACGCAGAGATGTACCTTCAGAAATGCGCATCAACAGCTACACACTGACACCAGCAGTCACGTATATATATATATATATATATATATATATATATATATATATATATATATATATATGTATGTATATGTATATCCGAAAAAAAACACTGTGGCCTAAATGGAAGGGAGAATAAAACTTAGTGCTATGGTTTCAAATGATTCTAAATAAAAGAAAGGGGAGACTTGATTCCAAATATTTCTCATATATTATATCTCCTCTTTTCTCAGTATGAAATAACCATTTTACACTGTGCAATTTAGTTCATGTTCGAAAACCAAAGAGAGGGCATATAACATATGAGAAATATTTGGAATCAAGTCTCCCCTTGCTGTCATTTTAGATCATTTGAAATCCTAACAGCAAGTTTAAGTCTTCCCTCGATCAAGGCCAATAATTTATGGGGAATATCAGACATTTTGTAATAAATATGCAAAACTAAGAAAACAATTGACTATGATTAAAATATTGGTAAAGGTGGAGTATCTATTAACCCGTAAAAAAAAAACTTCAATATTACAAATATTGTAGGTTTTTGAGGGTGCTAAAACCGGAAATTACAGTAAAAATCCCAGAAAACGATTAGTTTCCAAGATATGAAGAAATTATATATTTTAAACTGGGGAATGACTTTTCGATATTGATTTAACGTTAAATCAACACCGCCTTTATAGCCACGTTTTTGCGGGAGGAGGGTGCCTGTTATTTTGTAGGGGAAGTGTTTATTTGGTAATTATGGTCTGGTAGACCAATACAAAACTTACCTTAAAAAAAATGTTTTCTATAGATTTTCTGGTATGCTGAAAACGAACATCGCATTAAAATATTCTCGAAAATAGTTATTTTCTGAGTATTAAGCAATGTAGTCCTTTTTATTATGAGTATTCACCAGTGTTGTACGCGCAAACGCGTGCCTATTTTTGCTTAATACCAGGAAAAATACTTATTTGCTGAAAATTTAAATGCGATATTCCTTTTCAACCACCCTAAAACCTATAGAAAGCACGGTTTTTAAGGTAGGTTTGTGATGGTCTACCAGGAAATTATAATCACCACCCCTAAAAAATAACAGACCCGCAAAAGGTGGTGATAAAATAAGTGCTCACTTAATGATAAATTAATAGAGAAAAGTCATAGCCCGCTTTTTGAAACCATGATGTGCGACATTAAATGTAAATATTACATAGCCAACTACACTATTCAGTTCATTAGTTTCCAACGAGCCTTCATTTGCCAAATTCTGACAAGTAGTTATTTTAAAACTTATAGAATTGCTAAAAATGTTGGTATATGTTCATATGGAAATATCTATACAGGCAGCTAAATTGAATTTTGAAATGCTCATATCTCTGGTTCTATGGGACAATACTACATAATAATATACAATTTTTTTTTTAAGATTATAATATTCTATGGTTAAATTTATATGAAAATTGCTAAAAAAGGACCTATAATTTAAAACCAATAAATATGCCCAAATTTGCCTACATTTGTATATATAATGTCCTGGCAGGCAGTTTTAGATTTGCTGCTTCGGCCGTCTCCCCTACATTGTTATATTTGCTGCTCAACTGTCTCCTCTCTATTTATATGTTGTCCTGGCTTTACTGCTTCCGGTTTCTCCTCTGTGACCTTGTTTGGCTACTAATATATATATATATATATATATATATATATATATATATATATATATATATATATATATATATGTGTGTTAATGTATTATTATATGTACGTAAATTATATATATATATATATATGTACACATATATATAGAGAGAAATATATAGATATAGATATTATAATAATAAATACGTAATGCATATATGCAATAGATAAATTTTATCCATATTATATAAATTGTAAAGTTCATTTATAACCACACTCATATATTAGTGCTACGCACATTATACGCACACACATTTATTAGGAATGATTGATCTGAATGAGCAAAAGAAAAAATCGGAATTTTGGCGGTTATCGGAATCGGAAAAATGCGTCAATTTAACGATGTCAAAAAGAGTTTGCATAATTATCGTTTTTATTTGATTTTGTAAAAACAAAATTTTCGATTGTTAATAATAATAATTCTGATTTCGTTTATCAACGTCTCTCTGGAAAGGGATGGGATTCATTTCCAAAGGATTTCCTTTAATCCCGGCTTCAAACCAGGAGCTTCAATGATTAACGGTTTTCCTTAGGATTTTGGTGGTACCTACAATTGCAGAGGTCTGAAGGCCGCCTAAAACATCGGGGATTTGTAGGGTTTTTTTTTCAATTGTCCTTCCAAACGATTTGATAATCTTCCTAGTGTACCAACTACGACCGAGATTATTTGTGGTTTAACCCTGTGTACTCACCTTATCTCCAAGGCCAATGGAGCATAATTACTCCACTTCTCATTCTCCTTCTCTCTCAAATTCCTGTCCCAGGGTAGTCAAAAGTGTACAATCTCCCAGTTTTTTTTAGACCTTGTCAATGACGACCAAATCCGGACGAGTATGTTCCAATTGCTTGGTCTTTATTACACTTTTGTCCCACCATACCTCTACCTTGCCATCCTCACTTGTTCTCCCTTCATCAGGCACCTCCTCAAACCACTTTCCATCACACTTCACCGCTACCCTCTTCACACCTCTTAATATATCCGGAGTCCCATGCGATCGTGTCTTTTGCGGTACTCTCTCTGGGCCGTTCCACTACAGCCTGCTACAAGGTGCGCAATTGACTCTGAGGTCTCACCCCAAATCCGGCAGTCTGCATCAACTTCTTCTCCTTGGATCACTTTTATGAACAATTGTGTTCCTAATGACTGCTCTTGTGCTGCACAAACAAAAGTGTCAGTACTCTTAGCCAGATACCCAGCTCTAAGCCATTGCAATGGTCTTTCATCAGCTACTTCTATATCCTGGAAGAACCGTCCATGCATTTTCTTCCTAGCCAGTTCCTCTGCTCTTTCTCTATCCATACGTTTCACATAATCAGCCTTGGTCTCACATACCTCCACTTCATTGGCCACAACCTTAAGCATGAACTCCTCACTTCTAACCACATGCTCCTTCAACGACATCTCTTCGGTTCTAACACAATCTTTTACAATTTTCAATCCTCTTACACCGTTTTTCCTCTTGATACAGCCTTGCTACGCTACTTCGAATGTGAAATATACCAAACATTGCTAAGACTTTTCTTGTTTTCATACCAATGGCATGCAAATCCTTGTCAGACCATTCTAAAATTTCCGCACTGTATCTCAAAACATGACTGCCCATGCACTCACTGCTTTCATTAGGTTTCCTCCATACAGTTTCGACTTTGCAATTAGTTTCACTCTTCTAAGATATTCCTTCCTGACTTTTTCTTTAATTTCTCTGTTCATGACGGCAACACTCCCAAATACTTATATCCTTTATCTTCTATTTCTTTCATGATTTCTCCATTTGGCAGCACTATTCCATTCGAATAAACCTTCACTCCTCTTTTCATCACCAGCACCGCGCATTTACTAATCCCAAACTTCATCCCAACGTCTTCTGAGTATGTCCCCACAAGTTCTTCCAGTCTCTCTATTTCCTTCTCATTTTTACCGAATATTTTAAAATTATCTATAAACGGTAGATGGTTGAGGCGTCCGTAACCAGATCCAAAGTTATACCCCAGTTTTTCACTCTTCAAGAGGATGCTCAGTGGCATCATCATCATTACAAATAATAATAATAATAATAATAATAATAATAATAATAATAATAATAATGGGAGACTTGTTGTCACTCAGCTTCCAGAGAATACCACAGTTTTCCAATCAGATCGTTTGTTGACTTGTGTGAAAGCTCCATGTGAGCCAATAATAAATATTTATTGATTTTAAATTATCAGTCAAAATAAAATCTATAGATAACCTTTCAACAAGTATGATTTCATTTTGGAGCAAATATATGTACGCTTTTTTTTTTTTTTTTTTTTTTTACAAAGGCATCACCACATTATCAAGGCCCAGAGGCCACTCAAGGATAAGGGTTAAAGAGTATACAGTAGAAATTGGTCAATATAGTAATCATTAGTAATGAAAATTTGGTAAATTTAATAACTTATATGGAACGGCTCATCAAGAACTTATTTACTTTAGACTTGAACACAACCATATTGTAGTCAGCCGGAAAGCAGGAAAACGGAAGACAATTCCACAGGCGTGCAGTTCTAAGAAAGAAGCTTTGTTCATGTAATCTACGTTTAGGTTTAGGCACAGTTAAAGAGTGGGGGAAATTATTGATAGTGTTTACAGCTAGACGAGTGTTTCTTGTGAAAGTTTGGCGAGGGGGGACCATAGATTGAAGCTCAGTTGAACACTTTCCATGAAAATAACGATACATCAGAGACAAACTCGCAACATCTCTTCTGTGAGATAGAGGTTGCAAGGAGGAGAAAAGGACATCTCCTACGAGGCTACGAAGTCTATTTTGAACTCTATCAAGGCAGGACAAGTCCTTTCTAGCAGTTCCTGCCCAGATGTGGCAACAGTATTCCATCCTTGGACGTACCTGGCTCTTATATAGGTAGAGAATAGCATCAGCAGTGAGATATCTACTGGATCGATAGAAAGATCCAACCATTTTTCCAGCGGCCTTGGCAACAGATTTGATATACGTGTTCCATTTAAGATCAGGAGTAATGGTCAAGCCCAGAAGCTTGTCAAAACTTGAGGCCTCCTGAAGACGAGAGCCATTCATTTCAATTGATGACAAATGTGGATTAGAATGTTGATGATGTAAAGAGAGAAGCTTGGTTTTAAATGCATTAAAAGTAACCAGCCACTCCTTTCCCCATTGTACTACGTGCTCAAGATCAGAGGAGAGAGAATTGGAGAGAACTTGGTCGTTTACTGTCTTAGATGTGCTACCATAAATGGTAGTGTCGTCAGCATAAATGTCTACAAATGATGTAAGGATATGATTTGGAAGATCATTAATGTAGATCAGGAAAAGAGTTCGGCCCAGGATGGATCCCTGAGGGACACCGGCATTAATACTGTGAGCTTCTGATTTTTGCCCCTCAACTACTACTATTATGAACCTATCAGAAAGAAATGATTTAATAATTGAGAAGACTTTTCCAGCTATACCATAGCTAGCGATCTTATGAAGTAAACCTTTATGCCATACCCTATCAAAGGCTTTAGATATGTCAAGAGCAATTGCCCTAGAAAGATTGCCACCGTCGAGAGATTTGCTAATCCTATGCGATATAACTGTAAGGACATCTGGTGTAGATCTAGCAGAACGGAAACCATATTGAGTGTCACTAAGAGGGTTATTTTTGTTGAGATGTTTGATTACTTCTGTATTTAACACAGATTCTTGCAACTTACTCATGACGCACAGGAGACTTATTGGCCTGTACTGAGAGGGGGATGAGCGATCACCTGAATTCTTAAATACAGGGCATACTGATGAGATTTTCCAGGGAGATGGGAAACTATTCTCCTTAAGACAACGTTTAAACAGTTTTGTAAGTATGGGCGCTAATTCAGGTTGAAGTTTTTTGAGTACTATAATTGGAATACCATCAGGGCCAGTTGCTTTACTCGAATCAAGGTTTTTGATTAGCTTCGCAACATCACGTACAGATATACGTATATCACATAGCGTGTTTTCTGATACAGAAGGAAATATTTAGGGTTGGCGGTCTTGGTCGCAAAATGTAGAATTAGCTGCAAAGTTCTTGACAAAGAGTTTGGCTTTGTCTGATGCTGACGAGATTACCTCAGGTCCATTGATAATAGTTGGGATGGAGCACACGCTTCTGTTCAGGATTCTGTTTGCTATTTGCCAAAACTGGTGGGAACCAAGCCGCTGCTCAGCTACTTTGGACTTAACAGATTGAGCATACAACACTCTTGCGTTCCTTATTACTTTCTTACAATGGTTGCTGGCAGTCCTGAAAACGGCTTTAGTTTCCATACATCTATTACGTTTGAAGCAGTGGAAAAGGTGATTTCTGTGCGCAATGGCAGCAGCACATTCTGGAGAGAACCATGGCTGGCTGTTTGGTTTTTGCTGAAACTTTTTAGAGGGTATGAAATGGTCAATACCTACAATTAACCATTCAGTTAGGTCTAATACTATAGAGGACACATCCTTTTTAAACATGGAATGCAGAGGTAGATCAGATATAAATGTACGGAAGCTATCCCAGTCAGCCTTAATGTATCGATATACTGTACGATGAAGAGGTACGTCTGGGGACTTATTACATTTCATTTTTATCTTAATTGATACAACAGAGTGGTCGGAAGATCCAAGAGGCGACAGAACAGAAACTGAACATAGTTCAGGGCAAGTTGTGAGAAAAAGGTCTAGTAGGCTCGCATACTGGCCGTCATTATCGGGCACACGGGTAGGTTTCTGAACAATCTGAGTGAGGTCATAGGCAATGGAGAAATCATGACAGAACCTCCCCTCATCATCGGTCTTGTTTGAGTGGGTCAACCATTCGACGTTGTGAACATTGAAGTCTCCACATACGTGAATGTTAGCTGAAGGATAAGTAGAAAGGACTTGGTCAATTTTCTCAGATATGCTTTGAAAGATAGTAACTCCGCTGTTGTGGGGGCGATAGAGAGTAAATATAAATGCAGTAGTGTGAGCTAAAGCAACCCGAAAGCACATATAGGGTAAGTTAGGATCTTCCCTGGAGATGTCCCTCCCACATGGAAAGCTATCTTTTATATAGGCACATATTCCATGCCCATGGCGATCTTGGGGGTCAGATTTAGAAGTTAAGTTAGAGTATCCTGAAATTGCAAACTCATCTAGGGAAATAGCCTGTCCAATGCCAGTTTCACTTAAAAATAAAAGGTCTGGTTTAGTATCCTGTAATTGGGTTTCAACCTCTGGAAGGTTAGAACGAAGACCCCTGATGTTGGAGAAGGAGACATGGTAGTAGGGGTCTACGTTGGAAGTTGGAGAACCGGGTTTAATCGTGTATTTTTTCTTGAAACTTGTCATGATGAAATTTTGGAATATGTGGACTAGGTCGACAGATTTACTTAGAGCAGGACAGAGAGGGGAAATTAAGAGAGTAAAAGAAACGAAGAATTTTTTTTTTTTTTATTTGTAGCTAATGATAAGGTAAAGCCGTAACAATTACCCACTAGTATGGCATCGAGAGGCCCCACCAGAAGCTACTGCATGGTCCAGAATCCATTCACCAAATGGCAATACAGCAGCCCCAGTACTTTGCACCTGCTGATAGGACAGCCTCCTTAGTGGTTAATCCAAGGTTCGGGTCCCTGACTATCAGGCGGATAACGTCAGCCCAGACAAAACGTTTACCTCCAGCACCCTTACTAGTGACATGGCTACAAGGATAGACATAGAAACAGAAAATTTCCGCCATCTCAGCCAACTGTTCGCAAAAATACTGCCAACCTAGAATTATTTATTTGTTATTATTATTATGCTTTATTTGTGTCTTTATGGTAATTGAGAGTAAATTACTATTCTATAGTTAAATATTAATATATTCATAAAGAATGAGAAGCGGTATCGGTAATTGTATTGGAATAAGATAATTATTAAAGAATCGGTATTTGTATCGGAAACGAGAAAATATGAGTATCCTCCATTACTAACACCCCCACACACACAACACACACATACACACACACATATATATATTTATATATGATGAGAATAATGGAAATAGTATTCCAACGAAATACAGAAATAAAAAAGGATAACCGAGTTATGTGTTCATAAACGTTTTGTCTTTAGTTCGAGACTTCCTCTGGATGAATGAAATAAAGAAAACAAAAACACCAGTATAAATATTTGAAAATTTTCTTGTGAAAAGTGTGACGCTGTTCCATTTAAGCAACGGAAAAAGACGTTAAAAATTTTAAAGGGGGATTGCGTTGTTAAACATATAGCCGTAAATGTATTTAAAAAATAACATGACGCAGTTAATATACTTTCTGACAAAAATATGTCTGTTTAAATTCAAATATAGGTGTTAAACTGAAATGAAATGAGTGTTTTTTGCTATGTAATTTATTGATTGAGATTATATGTAGTAATTATTAAAGGAGGTGTTTATATAGTGTGAGAGAGTTAACCGATGTTTACATATTAATAATGTTCTTTTAAAAGTTTACTTATGAATGGCGCTACATTATATAAACCTCCAATGTTTAATTGTGTTTGGACTTGCGATGAGCGCTGATTCAAAGAAGTCTCCGGCGCGGTTTATTTTAAATAAATTTAACTATTTTTTGCTGGTATGATTACGCCGCAATGAATGAAAGAATAATGCACTTTGAAACTTGCTAGTTCTTGTACCTCTTTTATATTCATTGGGCTTTTTTTTTTAATTCACGCTAGGTGTCACCAACGTATTTATAATGGCAATTTTGGATAAGAATAGTGTATATGCCTGCATTGGAAACTGGTTTGTTTTTTAGATGTTTTGTTGTTTTTAATATGTCTTTGTTTGCGATGTGGTTTGTATCAGTGGAAATCCTAATTTGTTTAGTGTTGCAATTTATTGTATTATTAGTGTGTCTAGGTAAAAGAAGATGTTTTTATGAGTGTAATATATGTTTATATCATTTTGTTTAATTTATATTGGAAAATATTTGTGTGGGTTTTCGCTAAGCATTTAATATAAAATGTGTGGTGTATTGCCAGGTATTCAAAGTGTTTATGAGGTATTTATCATACCTGTTTTTATTTTGTCATTGTGGTGTGAGTAGAAATGTATATAATTATTTTTGCGCGCAGTTTTGCGATGAACTTTGGAGGATAGTTTATCATTGGATTTGATAATAAGTATGTCCAGAAAGGGTAATGAGTGATTGTTTTCTGTTTCATAGGTGAACTTTATGGAGGGTTCGACTGCGTCTAATTGGTCTTTAATGCTATCTATGTGCGTCAATGTATCTAAAAACTTCTGGTTTGAACGTAATTTAAATTTGAAAGGATCAGATTCTTGGAATTTCAAGAAAAAGCAGGCTAATATCTTCACTGAGAGACTTACCCATAATGTAACGAAATTTTTCTTGTAGAAATTCTTATTGAATAGAAAATAATTCATGTCACAAACAAGATATCTCTATGCGCCCCATAATATCTGGCATCGGTAGTGCTACACGTAAAATTGCATGGGCCATATAAAACATTTTGACTCCACTCTTGGGCGCTATTAGCACCTCCTACATAAAGAACTCCAGATATTTACTCAACAAGATAAAACGATTAATATACATAAAATGATGCACAGCTTTGAAATGCATCATTATCTATTAAAACTGTTTAAATTTTCTCCATATACACCTAAAAAATTCAAACATGAACTTACCATTTCCTCCCGACACTTTTATAAAAATTATTAGACTTAAAACTGACATGATTTATTTTCAATTCAATAACAATTTCTACAAGCAAAATTTCCAGTTTTCTTCTAAGTATATGCAGCAAAGTAACGCAGTAACATTTACCGGTTTTCTGATTGTTATACCTTTGTATCATTATAAACCACAGCATTTTTCTGCATTTATCGTTTCTAGATGATAATGAGATTTTTTTTCCGAAATTATTAAGGGCCATTCCATGTCTTATTTTTCCGCAAGAGTCCGTGGCAATATGGATAAAGTAGTTAGTTCAATTTAGTTATAAAATTACACACTTCTGGGAGTTGAATGCTTAATTCTCAACGTGAGAGGCACTCAAAATTAGGTTACGAATTACTTAGGTCTTCTATCTTGTCATGGCTGGCGGGACTTCAGCATACTGCCCCGTGCATTAAAGAAAAGCTTTGGTTCGAAATTTCCTGTGGATTCCCGAGTTCGACAAAAAGATTCATGAGTACGGAAGAAAAATTGCCGAGTTAGACAAGATATACCTGCAGAAGGTCGGAGGTTATATACACGTCTTGCGAATTACACTTGCGAAATAAGAAAGAAGCGTGCTATGTTATTTGCAATGAACAAACCGAATAAAAGTAAACTTAAAATTATTTACATAATAAACGTAAAAAACCTAGAAAAACGTGAATGTTATTATTTTCCATTTTTTACTTCTCTGTCTCCATTTATCAAACAAACACTCAGCATATATTGTCATTGGATTTTAATTGCATTTTACTACTTCTAAACCTTATTCTGTTTATTTTTCATCCCTTTTCTTTACTGTCTCCAATCCTAGGATTTTCCTTTAAGAAAATCACCGTTATAAGTCCTATGCTGGCGTCGATGACATTCCGCAAATAGCTCGAAGCAACGTTCGTCGTATTCTCGGGAAGTGGCGTGTTAAGCGGCGTGTTTGTGATTAGCACAGAGTAGGCTGATTATTACGAAGGAAGTCAATGGAGAATGAGTAATTCGCCCTTGAAAATAAGAGTCTCTGCACCGTAGAAGAACCGTGAAAAGTTCAAAACCATAACCTTGGGAAATGTCAACAGTAGTCCTTTCAGTGGAACTTGTCTGCAATTGAAAGGGCGAAATCTATGGAATAAAGTGAGAAAATGGCGCATGGATCGTGGGTAAAAACTGAGTAAAGCGGCTATATAGTTGGTGAGTAAAAACGTTAACTTTATTTTCCTGTTTTTCAACCACTTGAAATATGATTCCAATTGTAAAAGTAAAAAATCTCGGAGGAAGGAAATAAAAATAAAACGGAAGGATGAATTTAAATTAACATATCAAGCTACGAAAGCGTGTAAGTTAGTCGCTGGCATACACAGAGCATCTAAAATACGCCGCTAAATCACCGTTGTTGCGTATATAGGTAATATTTAGCATGGTCATTTCCGAATTGAATATTCAATAACGCCTGGACAAGCATGGCATTACCGATTTAACAACTAATTGTTTCCCTGACAAAAGGATAGGGGGGGCCGTAAAGTCACCTTTGTCCCTTCGTTCGTTCGTCCGTTCGTCTGTCTGCATTTTTCTCAATAACTAAGCCTTGGAATTATTTTATATTTTGCGCAAACATTAAACTTGATATAAGTAAAAAACATAACAGAGCGGATTTTTCTGGAAAAACTCCGGTTGCCCACCTAAGGGTGCCTTTCGGGTTTAAATGGCTAAAATTGATACTTTTGTTCTTATTAAAAAGATCGATGCCTTGAATTTTTTAAAAAAACTTTCAGATAAGTTGTGACTAACTAATTTCTATATAATTTTGTTTGTGTATACTTCGCGATAACTCTTGGGTGTGCCCCAGGGGCCTTTCAGGGCTAATTAAAACACTTTATTTTTGGGACTATTTTATCATATTTGTCCAAAATGTTCTGTGTATGTGTATTTAGCAGTTTTGCATGGTGCTGAACTCAAATTTAAATATGTTAAGGCATTGGAGACTTTGGGGGCTTAATGAAGGGAGCAAATGAAGAACTTAGTCATTTCTTCTTTTGCATGGTTCAGCCTCAAATTTACATATGTTCAGGCGTAAAACTACACCGTTTTTTCATTTTCATTTTCATAAGGATTTGATGTCCTCTTGAGATTTTTGCGGCTAATTGGGGTGTAGTGGTGGTGGTGAATGCTGAACTTAGTCATTTTTTCTATGCCTCGTTCACTGTGCAGTCACGGGGGACCATGCATGCTTACCTTGTTATAATTGTAGAATTCTCATCGTCACGGTCTTGCATTCAAAATGCAGTCGACCCTGCTGCTTTGATTTATGCCACATACAATCAATCAAAGATTGCATATTCTTATAAAGGTTTTACATTACTTTCCTCTTTAATGTAATAAATGAAAAATCCATACGCTCCCATGACTTCATATATATATATATATATATATATATATATATATATATATATATACGTTTTATTTTTTATTACCGTATCTTTCTGTTAAGTTACATTATTGTTTCGGCTACTCGGCCGTTTTTTTGGCCGTCTGTAGCGTCCTCAGACTTTTACAGAAATGTTCACTATTTTGGGATGAAAGAGTGAAAGAGTGAATGAGGTCAGGGGGGGGCAGAAGAGAAAGAGAGTAAGGGAACAAGGGAGGAAGGTGGGGGGCGTTTGGTATGTCGATAATGTTTTAGTTTCGGGGTTTAAGGAACATGTGGGGGAGGGTATGGGAAGTTCATTTCTGGTGTGGCTGAGGACATAGGAAAATCGAATCTTAGTGTTAAAGTTTTTAGCGTGAGATGATTTCTTGGTAAGTATGTCTTGACCTGTTGGGTGTTCGCTTATGTCGACATACCAAACGCCCCCCACCTTCCCCTTTGTTCCCTTCCTCTCTTTCTCTTCCGCCCTCCTCACAACCCCCCCCCGATTTCATTCACTCTTTCATCCCAAAATAGCGAACATTTCTGTAAAAGTCTTAGGACGCTACAGACGGCCAAAAAAAAAATGTCCGAGTGGCCGAAACAATAATGTAACTTAACAGAAAGATACGGTAATAAAAAATAAAACGCATATTTGCTCTACAACAGTATTGAGCACTTTCTTCAGATTTTATTAATTACCATATCCACTATATATATATATATATATATATATATATATATATATATATATATTGTGATGTTCTTAGGTAAAAATATTCCAAGTTACATCCAAATCGATTTAAGACATAAAAGGAAATCACGTATTGATGTTTTAAGCGAAATCCACATAATATGACTAAAGCACTTCATAACACATTCTTCGATGGAGAATGCTTATCTATATAATACAAAGGAGCATACGAGGGTTCAGGTGGCTTCTAAAACATGTATGCTAATTTAAATATCATAAGCCAAGAAAAGGCTTAATTTTAATAATTGCTGATCATAATAAAACAGAAAGAAAAGAACAATCACTTATTGTGATTTCATTTTATGAGCAAAGCAAGAAACGCTTAACTTCGTTATATCTGGGAATGATACAAAGTTAACACTACAATTATTTTCACTTTTAATATAGATGCAGATTGATATTTATATTTGCTATTTGCTTTTTCACTTCTGTTCACTACCTGGAATTGTTTCGTTCTTTGG
The DNA here is from genome assembly GCF_053919585.1 of Euprymna scolopes. Classification (NCBI taxonomy): domain Eukaryota; kingdom Metazoa; phylum Mollusca; class Cephalopoda; order Sepiida; family Sepiolidae; genus Euprymna; species Euprymna scolopes. The sequence continues at coordinate 90,643,556 of NC_136497.1, forward strand.
CAAGAAAACATTTGCGTGACAAGATAAAAGAATGCGTCTTAACTTATTTCTAAACAAACATGCATTGGCCCTTATTAAAAAGTGGCGTTTTAAGCAAAACTTTCATATTTCTACATGCTACTTTGTAACCTATATAGCAGATGCTGGTTATTTCTTGTGGCACCTGTCATCGTTTACACATTACATTTTAAGCAATAAATAAGCTGTGATATTCTTTTATTCCTTTATTATATTGCGATTAATAATTTCTTTCATAGACTTCCATAAGCTAGGATATGAAAATAAAGCATCGGAAGGTTTTGGTGGAGAGGGAGAATAGACGGTTACAAAAATGGTTCTTAAAAATCTCACTATACATTAATAACATATCAAGGCTCCTGGGCTACTCGAGGATAACGGTTAATGTGTCTACGACAATCATTGGGACAGAAGCGTAATAATCATGTTTGGGTGAAAAGATTTTATAGTCAGACGACTTACGAAGACGGTTCAATAAAAAGTTGTTTACGACGGATTGGATGACGACAGTATTGTAGTTAGTCGGAAAACAGACCATCAGAACACAATTCAACAATCGAGCAGTTATTGGAAATAAACTTTGTTCATGGAATCCATGTTTAGGTTTAGACTGAGAGTGGAGAAAATTATTGATCGTGATTTGGGCTAATAAAAACAATTTTATATAAAGGATTGACAAGAAGCTACCATACATTAGAGCTCAACCGAACACTTGCCATGAAAATAACGGAAGAATAGATGCAGGCTCGCTACGTCTTTTCGGTGGGAAAGAAGTGGCAGAGAAAGGAAAAGGGCATAACCTACTAGATTGCGAAGTAAGTTTATAACACTTTTAAGGCAGGATAGAGTGTTCCAAGCAGTTCTTATTAATTAATTAATGTATGCACAGATGTATCATCTTGTTAAAGTAATCAATTCTATTGTTAGATTTCATTATAAGCCAATGTAGTATGCTCTTACTAAAATAGTTGATTACAGTGTGCTTATTTCTTCTTATAACCTGGTGCAGTAGGATTCATATGCATGTAACGTTATGCTGTAACGTTAACATTAATCTTCTTCAGCGGTGTTGTTACATTTCCACAGTCGGGAAAACACATTGCATCCCGAGACAGACGCAAAGGAACAAAAAAGGGAAGAAATTCGAGTACTTTTTTCTAGTTAATAACGGTACTTTCCAAACAACGCATTGCATCTTGTTTTAAAAGTCTCTTAGTTTACCATGTAGTTAGGAAAATTCTGCCGTGTCGAACAAGTGCTTTAAAAGTCTCTAGCATACTACTTGGTCACACGCCCACCTTACGACGCCACACCTTTCTCTTACTACTACTTTGTGGTGTATTTTTTCTTTCCGCTTTGCCTTTCCATTCTCTTCCTCCCCTGTGACGTCATCGTGCACACTGACTCGGTCATTTGCATACGTGTCGACAAGTCCCTGTTGCTGCATTACGTATCAACATTTTCGTTACGTGTGGGGATATTGACTTGATAACCTACAACGCACTAAGCATTGATGTTATTGGTTTTTCCCTTTGCAAATCTTAATCATGTTCTGCAAAGTCAAAAACAAAATAAACAGTTGCACTCTACAAAACAATCAAACCAAACAGTTTGATAAAAAAATGTAATATATATAGAAGATGAAGCATAACATTTTTTCAAGACGGGTCGATATGCCGTTAAACCAAACAACCAACCATATTCATATGCATTATACTATGTGTACTTTTGTGGCCTTCAGTTTTATTGTATTCACTTTACATTGTCAATTGCATACGAGCGATTGTCGATGGAGATTATCGGTGTGCGGTAGTTATTTAATCGTTAATGCATGTACTATAGTTATTAAGAATTGTGGCCAGCATGATTTAATCACGGAGATAAGCTTTAGCACAGGTGCTAGAAAATAGGAAAATGAACGAACTTTATATCCCAATCAACACATTTTTACAAAGTGTAATGAACATCAGTATACCTGTTTCGATATGGTTACTTTTAATAAACAATCTCATTTCAAATGGTCATAATCATGAATTTTATATTTAGAATCCAAATAAATACGCAACGTTCCCAATAAATCAATTAATGTTCCATATACACGTGACTCTTTCACCATTCTTATCTTACGATCCACTTGATATCATTATCCTCTTCTACGCAGGCTTCATAATGGAATCGCTCGAGACAAGGCATACCGCTACTTGATGTACAGAGATAACAAGAATGAAACCCGGTTACTTTAGTCTTGAACAGGCAATAGCTGTAGGTAGAATGAAAACTCTGTCGCGGTGGTGCTCTGCTGATAATACTTTATTTCATGCATAAGGAAACATAGCGAAAACGTTCGTGAGAGTTTTGAAGTTTTTATGTTTGTAGAGTTTCCAAACATAGTATAGATAGAAAGAAAGAAAGAGTGAGAGAGAGGGAAAGAGAGAGAGAGAGATGGTACCGTACTATTAATTAATTATTCAGTTAATTCGTCTGCTTATCCCCAATGGGTTACATGTGAATAGAGATGTTTGGATGATTAGTTCCAATATTTTTTACTAGATTATTTCTCACTGTCCCGTGGAATGTCCTTTTGAAGACGCGTATTATTACCGATGTTTTACGTTCGGCTTCCATGGGCAGACTGAATTTTCAAACCGTCCTTTCGTTCCGAACGATGCGGTTGACGTCATTCTCTCTCGTCTCGCACTTCTATTGACAAGCTTTTGACTTGCAGATTTGTGTTCGACTTACACTTATTGCCCCGATACCGAATATTAAACTGACTCGATCGCTATTAATATAGGACCCTGAATATGTCAGAACTGGACATAAAATTAAATAAAGAAATATAAACACACACACACACACATGCACACACACAGACACACATACATATATAATATATAATATATATATATATATATATATATATAAATCCATCTAGACATTAGATTCATACAATCATATATTTCTAAAATGGTCTAAATTATATATATATATATATATATATATATATATATATATATATATATATATATACAAATATATATATATATACTTTCGGAATACGGACATGTTTTTTCCTTCTTATCGTGTCCTCTTAAGTGTGTAAACAAGAAAACCTTAAAAAACAGGAAGATCATTCTTCTTTTAATAGTATTGTGTTCGCTTTTATCTTCCCTTATTCAATCATGAAAATCGTTTGATTAACCAAACATGGGCGGCGTCCCACCAATTGTTTAAAACATTGGTCGCCATTTTGAAAATCAAGAAGGAAGAAAAGTAAAGAAAACAGGATTTATTTACCCCTTGCGGTCTTTCTTTGTTCAATGATAAATGTTTTTTTTGTTTTTTTCACCGATTCAAACACAAGGACATTAAAAATATCCGTTACATTTGAAAAAATTGAAAGACCTTTGTTTATATTACCGGGCATAGCGATCGGTCCCATCAGTTCTTGAAGCATCTTTATGTCTCATATATCTCTTCTATGTATTTATTTGTATCTAAAGATTCATGTATCAATCTGTACATGGGACATATATATATATATATATATATATATATATATACATATATATATATATATACATATATATATGTCTATATATATGTCTATATATGTATATATATATATATATATATATATATATATATATAGTAAGTTATAAAATATATATGGTGATTAAGCTACCTTGAATATTCCGCGTTTCATCCACTCTAGGACTCTTCGTCGCCATATATATTTTATAATTTACTAACTAGCTCTACCTACGTATTGAGCATTTTTGAAGTAAATACTTAAAGTTTACGCATAAATTTATACTTTCGTATATTAATTTTATGTGAGTAAATGAGGTAGTTTTACATATATATATATATATATATATCAATCTGTACATGCGAGATATATATATATATATATATATATATATATATATATACTTGTGTGTGTATGTGTGCATGTGACTGTGTGTGAGTTCGTTCCCTTTGGACTTGTAAACGTCTGGGCTGATTTTAAGGAAATTCAACAGGAAGTTACATTAGCTCCTGGAAGTGTTCTTATATAGGTTTTATATGGGAATATCTTTTAGAAGTATAGATAATCAATAATCAAAATAATCTGATGAAAGACCGAACAGGCGGTTTTGACCAAAGTTAACATCTTATATAATCCAACATCACAAACGCATTTGAGAAGCCTTATTACAACACAAAACGAAAGTAGCGACGTTTAAAAGTAATCGTAGGTTCTTTGATGTTACAAAGGCGCGTTCGAACTGAAAGCACAATTACATTATGATACTGACATTTCAATTTTAAACAGAATCCTGTATCTCTACAAGGCCCCTATTCGCCCATTTATGAAGTATTATTGTTACATTTAGGTTGGTGGGTCTTCTATTGGATTCTCACTCCGGGCGGGGGTTAAAAGAGAGTCGCTAACCTAAGAGCACCTGAACTGTCATCTAGTCTTCAACCTCTATCCCACTGATAAAATGGTGGATGCTCTTACGAACTACACGCCTTTGTACCCCCTCGACATAAATAACCCCGTTAAACCCGACAAGCAGCTAAGTCCCACCCCCATACAGTATTATCCCTAGATGTAAGAGAGACTTCTACTCCTATAGTTTCTTCCCTAGAACTGCTAGACTTTAGAATTTCCTTTCCCGGTTCCTCTCCTGTCATGCAGAAATTCAAGTGTAATATGAACAGACATCTTGCTGCTGAACTCCTGCGTAGTATCCTTGCAGATTATGTTGCTGATAGTGACCCTGTAACGTAATCCCCCATTAAGGAGCGTTAGAACTACGCTGAGGTAGCTTGTATTACCGGGTGACGCCAGATAACCCAAGGATTTAAGATAGAGAAGATAAATATACATATTTTATTTTATGTCAAAATAGATATTGTTTGAAAACCAGAGAAGTATATTTTTACGGCTAAAAGTTGACGACAGGAAATTTCACTTAGAACCTTGTCTGGCCTAACATGAACGCAGGGTCGGGTGTCAGAATTGACATCTGTCCTTGAAATTGGTGAGAGAATTTCAGTGCGGGAACGGTGCCCACCCTCGGACCTGGGGCTTAGGACTTCGTGGAGATTTCGTGGCGAAATCTTATTGGCTAGGGAGAATTTCCACCCCCATCCACTTACCTTACTATATATACGACTGTCGTGCGAAAATTAGTCAGTTTCAGAGAAGAGAAGAGTTGAGCCAGTGAGAGTTTCAGATCAGAGTAGAGAAAAGACGTGGCCCCTCCCCACCTCATCCATCCGTCGGTCGCTGTCTGTGAAGAGAGTTGAGACTTTGAAAAGAACTTACAAAATCTGAATTGTAAAAACATTTGTAAATAATTTTATCATAATTAAGTTTTTGTAGATAGACTATAATCGTTGTCTTTCTTCCTGCCTGCCGCTTCAATATTCGCTTTCATCATACCATATTATGTAACAACCTCCGAGGAGCCTAGACGACACGTGCTGAGATTCAGTGAAATAAGAGTCCTAACCACCTCCTCGAGGGAGTTCAACACCCCCTGCATCCAAGTGGCACTGTGCCTTATTTGGGGTGAAAATGTGATACAAAAAAATTCAAGCCATTATCACCGCACAAGCAATGAGGTCAGGCATATAAAATCATCAGTATTGTCTTTGATATGACGGGGGAACGTTCGAAATGAGAGTGTCTGTTTAAAGCACGATTGAATCATGATAATTGACTTCCGGATTTTAAAACTCAATTCACGCCATTTTATCTAAAAGAAAGAAGATGATAAAATAAACATATATTGTGTGCAAATGTAAACTACAATGTATTACGGAATAAGTCATTGAGGGAAAGCATGTGAAGCTTCCTTCTGGTGCACAGCTATGGGCCCCTCAGTAGAGCAGGCAATCAATCGATGTGATTGAAAATGTACGATTCCAACAAGATCGATGGCAATAAAAATATGGGAATGTGAAACATACGTTGATCATCATTCAATTCCAGTCTACGTGATATTGCCCCAAAGAGATGTACTAACATCGAAAAATCGGTTCGTCTGCGAGTTGTTCGCTACTGTTCATTTCGCTCTCTCTATATATATATATATTTTCTACACACAACTTATCTTTCTTTTAATAACATTATTTGAAATCATTCCCTTCTTGCTTGTACCAATTTTTGAATTATTCCACGGATGTCTGCCTTTTGGATTATTTTGAACCATCTTCCAATAACGTGATTCCCTTGGATTTTACTTGTGAAAATGGAAATTTAATCAACTTTTTGGATTTTACGGTTATTGGATATTTTACCCTTCACCAGACTATCCATTCACGTGTAATCACCTTTTTCTTCACCCTATTCCCTTTGCTTCACTATTTGTTACCAAGTAAGATCTATGACTTTTAGTTTCATTAAATATTTTGCAAGAAAAATCCGATCCCGCATTTTGCTAATCCCTACTCTACGATTAGAAGGAAAATATTTCTTCGAAACTTCGCGGATTAAGGACTATCCACTCATTGTGTCCTTCCTTTTTAAAATTAAATATGCGTTTAACTCTTTTTCAAAGTTTTTTTTTAACATGCTTTATATATATATATATATATATATGTATATATATATATATATATATATGTATATATATACTTGCATTCAGTATCAAAAGACCTAGCTAATTTGCATATTCTTTTAAGCATTCATTTTTTGTTAATTCCTGAGTAGTTTTTTCGGTTATTTTGTGGGATAATCATATTTAGTACACTATTACATGTAATTACATTCATGCAGATAGCCTACATGATTTATACTTGCGTAACATTTGCGTAAGAAATTATAGTTAACACAAATTTCTGTCTGTATATATTTATGCAGGCGTATATATATTTGTTTAAAAAATTGCCTACAAAACTCCTCTGTCAGATATTAATCGAGAGACATAGGCATGAACCTTCATATATAGCGCATTCCATACCATGCGAAAATATAGTTGGGTAAATCGGTACAAAATTGTGAAAATTAAAGGCAGGTAACATCGGACGACGGAATTACAAATATGCATGCGTAACGTAGTAGCTATAGGTTAATGTTTTACTTTTTAGCCGTGTAGCAAATATGTCTTCATAGATAAGATATTAACGTCAATGGAAAAAGTAAATCGTGAGTTAAAGGTTTTTGTTTTGTTTCTTGGTGGTGGCGTACGAGTCATCTTTTTAACTTTTCAAATCATGATTATGCATTGGTTCCAATATAATCTCTATATCTATAACAGCAAACGTGTGTGGACACTGTGAATAGTTTTGATTGGCTAATCTAATAATCAAAACTCCTCATAAACGATTATTCCAATGGTCTTAATTTTAGCATCAAATGTGAGACAATAATGTATTGTTAATCTTGGGTGTGTTAACTATTATCTAAGTTAACATTTACAAAATTAATATCATATGAAACTACCCCCCAAAGATATTGTATATACAAAAATTGCCATTTACATCCAAATCTTACGTCGTCTGGTATCCGTAGCAACACAGCCGCACGCACACATACATGCACTGATTGCTTACTTAAAATTATTTATAGATTTAAGAAATATTATTTTTAATTTTGAGCTTCTCTTGTATTTAATATTTTTTTACATTTTTTAATTGTTTTAAACTGACTTTTTTAATTGAACAATTACCGTTAAATTCCAAGCAATAACAAAATCTTTTTAAAAATCCTTCACACGTCTCTTTCCGCTTTAAAAAACAAAAATGTATCTTTTCCTCGATTAATTTATTTTTTTCTCTCGTTAGACAGCTTAAGTAAACAAAGAAATAATAAATGTATCGTCAGAAATAAATAAATAATTTTTAAATGCATACAAAGAAGAAATCTAGCATGAAATAACTTTTTTCTATTATTGTTTATTATCGTCTGAAATTCTTAACATTTGTGAGAATAATTATATCACATTTTCTTTGCATTCAACTTTTCCTGTCAGCTGGTTTGCTAGGATGGTCAAATTCATTTTACTAGTATCGATAATTTACAGAAATTCCTTAATTGATATAGTAATTATATTGATATAAAAATTATATATATATATATATATATATATATTTATATATATATGTATATATGTATATATGTATATATATGTATCTATAAATATATATGTATAAATATATATGTACAAATATATATATAAACGTATAAATATATATATATATATATATGTATAAATTAACTACTTCATTTACTTACATAAATTAATATACGAAAGTATAAACTTATGCGTAAAATTTAAGTATTTACTTGAACAGTGCTCAATACTTAGGTAGAGCTAGTTAGTAAGTTATAAAATATATATGGCGATATATCGCCATATATATTTTATAACTTACTATATATATATATATATATATATATATATATATATATATATATATATATATATATATATATATATACTAGCATGGGTATAATGCCGCATTCCCTTCGCATATTTTTAAGGGTAGCCATTTCGGACGGCCATAAATAAATGATTTTTACTATTGTTAGAATCTCACCTGGTGGACAGTGTATCATGTACTTCTTTTTTTGGACGATTACATTTACATGTTTATTTCTATTCTTTTATTTTGTAAATTGTTATTTATATGTGTGGGGTATCAACGTTACCGACGATGCACATGATTAATATCCTTAGTACAGGGTGACTCATACAACAAAAAACAAAAGCTAAATAGAAGCCATCTAGAACATATGCTGTAGAACGGAGGAAAAAAGGCCAAAGACCCTAGTGTTTTTATGTGATGTTTTGAATATAATAAACTAGTTATGATCAAAGTTTCATTTCATTCGGACAAAACACTAAGAAACGTTATTAGTAATTAGAGTTGGGCCCCGTTTATTTTGGGTCACCCTCTATAGTAGGCGTGTTCAAAACGGAACTTTATGTCGACCCGGGAAACGCTGGGTAGCCATGCTAGTATAATAATAATAATTACGAAATCTACATATATCAAAATAGTATGTTTAAGTGTGTGTCTCTGTGTGTCTGTGTGTGTGTGCATGCGAGATCGCGAAATTTAGTCGTTCAATCATTGTAGACCATACTTCTACGACATTTATGCCTTATTTTAAACATTTATATGCTTAATTTCACTTAAATATCGTTGTGATTGACGGTATATATATAATTCTTTGATTGAAACCACAACTGAAATTATTTATATAAGCGAATACGTGTGTGTGTGTGTGTGTGTGTGTGTGTGTGTGTGTGTGTGTGTGTGTGTGTGTGTGTGTGTGTGTGCGTGTGTGTTCGTATCATAAGCACAGTAGTCCGGAATAAAATTGTTTAAAACAGATTTAAAAAGAAGGTAAATTTCCACGCTTGTTGTTAACGCTCATATTTGTCCCCCGTAAAATCCTGACGAGAGGGGAGGGTAAACTTCTCCCGCAGACGGAGTTTATTTTAACACGTGTCAAACTTATGTCGAACTTGTGAAATTGAAGAGGACAACTGATTATTTTGCCGCGTAAATCTTTATATACAGGCTTTATCGAACATTCCAACATGCTTACTGTATTTATGCGCGAAGGAGCGTAACATCGTTCCTTTTCTCTTATGTATGCGCTGGTCGTATCACAACGTCATTTTCTTATGCGTTTTCAATAAGTGTGGGCGTATCAAAACGGTGATCGCTTTGAAATGTTCCTGTCGGTAATTTGTTCCGACTGAGCATAGCGGTTCATACATGACACTTCTCCTAAACGAGACGTCGATCTTAAGGAGAAAGACTAAGAATACCGCAGATATTCCATTGGGTTAAGGCAGCATATCTATTATATAAAGTGTGGCTATATGTAAGTAAATGAATATCACTCGACTATCCTTCGAAGAAATAAATCATCATCGATTGTTATCACCGAAATTGGGCCTTTTATTGAATGGGAAGTCCAAGGATAGATAGCATAGCACCTTTCAGTCAATTGGTGGAATGGAACGGAAAATACGAGAGTATTGAGGAGACGTAATGTCGCTTAGAATCGTCTTGTCATTATCAGGTTTTAAACTCTTGGTGTGAGAACGCCGAATAAGATACAACAATACCGGAATAGACCGGAGATTATTGAACTATTGAAGGACACCAATCGTTATCAGCGGTTAATCATTGGTAACGGCTTATGAAGAAGAAGAAGAAGAAGTTTAGAGTATAAAATGACAAACTAAAAGTAAGATACACAATAATTTTTTTTTTATTGAAAGCAACAAAAAGGGGTTTTAGAGAGAGAGAGAGAGAGGGGGGGGAGAGAAAGAGACATATAAACAGAGAGAGAGAGAGTGAGAGGGGGAGAATAGTTTTAGATTATTTCTCCTAGTTATCATCCGAATATATACCATGTCTATTATGACATTGCACATTGCAACGTTTAACATTTCTCGTGTCTGTTTTACGTTTGTACATGGCTCGTAAATTATTTGATCTACTTTTTGTTTTTTACTGACAATGATCGATTGTTTATTTAAATGAAAACATTTCATTATATTTATTCTTTAAAATAGCCAATTTGTCGCAAATTTACAATATATAGATAAATATACGTTTTCAGAAAACCACTTGAACACACATTTTTCGATCCCACGTCAAAGATAGGTGGGACCTGTACACTCAGCCTTGTCCGTTCGTTCGTTTGTCCGCACTTTTCTCAATAAGTACGCTTTGGAATTTTTTGAAATTTTGAACTAACATAAAACATGATATGAGTAACAAAAGTAAGAAAGCGGATTTGTGGGAAAATTCCGGTTTCCCCCCCCCCACACCATGAGTGCCTTTCGGGTTTAAATGGCTAGAATTGACACTTTTGTGCAAATGAAAAAAGTTGATGCCTTGGATTGTTATAAAAGTTTTTGATTTCTATGTAAATTTGTGTGCCTATACTTCGCGATAAATCTTGTGTGTGCCCTAGTGGCTCTTTCAGGACTAATAAAAAATACTCCATTTTTCGGACTATTTTGCCATATTTGTCCAAAATTTTCTGTGTGTGTGTATTTAGCAGTTTTGCATGGTGCTGAACTCAAATTAAAATATTTTAAGGGCTTGGGGACTTTGGAGGCTAAATGGGGCGGGGAAGCAAATAAAGGACTTAGTCATTTCTTCTTTTGCATGGCACAGCGCTCAAATTTACACATGTTCAAGCGTAAAACTGCACCGTTTGTGTAATTCCACCATGATTTGACGTCCGCTAAGGACTTTTGGGGCTAAATGGGACCAGGCACAAATGCTGAACTTCGTCATTTTTTTATGCTTTGTTCACTGTACACTCACGGCAGACCATGCACTTTTCACTTGTTTTTTATGTAAATCCGTATGTTATTTTGTTGGCATTAGTTTCCACAGCTTAAAAAACAAATCAATATGCAGCATTCCTAATTGAACGTGATGCTATGAAAATTACAGAATTCGAACTTGCAAAGCCGGGCTCGCAATTCTATGTCAGTAGTCACTTTAACGCGGCCATCCTTTATCACAAGAATTGAAATAATAATTAGATGAAGAAGATAAAAAAGAAAAGAAATAAAGGAATGCATTGCGTAATTCTAAAATAAATGGGTGCTTCTTTCATAAGACCTTCCGGTTCAATTCGAAATTGCGATGCTTGCGTGCCCTGAACCTATTTTTGCTGTTGCGTTACCGATCAATGCGAGGAAGAAATGGAAATGAATGAGCAAGTGACAGCGTTAAGGGAAAGCAATAAAGACGTCCGCAATCACAGCTGCTCGCCTCCATCATACGAGAACAAACAAAGAGGAAATCCTTGCTGTAAGACGAGTCAGCTTATCTACAATCAGTAGACAAAGGCGTCCACGAGGGTGGAATTCCTGTGTACGGAGAAAGGGTGCCACAGAAAAGATTCTTTACCGAACGTAATGCAATTAAAGAAAAATAAAAAAAAGCAATCCTATTCTTGTTTGATTGGGAAACCAAAAACGAGAAAAAAATCGCGCACACTGTTTCGGCTATATCAATAGAAACGTGGCGACATTGTGTAGACGGGAGAAAGTGCGTGGATTAAAGAGAGGACGAGTAGAGGAAAGCGAGGATGAACGGGTGCAAGAGAGGAGAAACATGAATTGAGATAGGTGAGGAACACATAAATAAAGAATACAACCCATACACGCTGCAGGCACATATTGAGTAGTTCACCCTAAAATCCCAGAACGGAAAAAGACTCTTCTTTTATGTACATAGTGCCCGGCAAATCTCCATGGACAGATATCCTTTGCAATGTTTTCCGCCTGTGAATAACATTACTATGGGACTGCTTCTGTACTAATTATATTTTAGCCGCCTTCAAATCTAATCATGAAAAACTATTTTGAGAAGCTATAATATAAGTAATAAAAACGTAGTTCATATAATTGACAAAGGTTAGTATCCAAAATTATCTTTGAGTTACTCTGTTATGCAAAAGCTCATAGATATCGTTTGCCAGGAAATGTCTCATAGGTCGTTGTGAAACCTGCCAACTATCAACTAGATTATTAATGGTTGATTGTCTGACTTTTTTTTAAATAGGCATCACCACTTATCAAGGCCAAGAGGTCACTCAAGGATAAGGGTTAAAGAGTGTACAGTGGAAATTGGACAATATAGTAATTGTTAGTAATGGAGATTCAGTAAATTTGTTAACTTATATGGAACGGCTCATCAAAAACTTGTTTACGTTAGACTTGAAGACAACCATATTGTAATCAGCGGAAAAGCAGGAAAACGGAAGACAATCCCATAGGCGTGCAGTTCTAAGAAAGAAGCTTTGCTCATGGAATCTAGGCTTAGGTTTAGACACAGATAAAGAGTGGGGGAAACTAGTGATAGCGTTTTCTGCTAGACTGGTGTTTCTTGTGAAAGTTTGGCGAGGGTGACTATAGAATGGAGCTCAGACGAGCACCTGCCATGAAAATAACGATAAAGCGGAGACAAACGCGCAACATCTCTTCTGTGAGAAAGAGGTTGCAGGGAAGAGAAAAGGACATTCCCCACAAGGCTACGAAGTCTATTTTTAACTCAATCAAGGCAGGATAAATCCTTTCTAGCAGCTCCTGCCCAAATGTGACAACAGTACTCCATCCTTGGACGTATCTGGCTTTTATATAGATAGAGAATATCATCAGCAGTGAGATATCTACTGGATCGATAGAAGGATCCCCTTCATTTTCCAGTGGCCTTGGCAACGGATTTAATGTATGTTTTCCATTTAAGATCAGGAGTAAAAGTCAAGCCCGGAAGCTTGTCAAAACATGAGACCTCCTCAAGACGAGAGCCATTCATTTCAATTGATGCCAGATGGGGATCAGAACGTTGGTGATGTAAAGATAAAAGCTTGGTCTTAGATGCATTAAAAGTAACAAGCCACCTCTTTCCCTATTGTACCACTTGCTCAAGAGCAGAGGAGAGAGAATCAGAGAGAACTTGGTCGTTTACGGTCTTAGATGTGCTACCATATATAGTAGTGTCATCAGCATAGATGTCAACGAATGATGTAAGGATGTGATTTGGAAGATCAGTAATATAGATCAGGAAGTGAGTATGGCCCGGGATGGAACCTGAGGGACTCCAGCATTAATACTAAGAGCTTCTGATTTCTGTCAATCAACCACTACTCTTATGAACCTATCAGAGAGAAATGATTTAATAATTGAGAGGCCATTTCCAGCTATAACATAGCTGAAGATCTTGTGAAGTAAACCTTTATGCCATACTCTATCAAAAGCCTTTGATATGTCAAGAGCAATTGTCCTAGAAAGGTAGCTTCCGTCGAGAGATTCGCTAATGGCACGAGATATAACTGCAAGCACATCTGGTGTAGATCTAGCAGAACGGAAACCATATTGCGTGTCACTAAGAAGGTTATTTTTGCTGAGAATGTTGATTACTTCTCTATTTAACACAGATTCCAGCAACTTACTCATGACGTACAAGAGACTTATTGGCCTGTACTGTGAGGGAGATGATCGATCACCTGAATTCTTAAATACGGGGCATACTGATGAGATTTTCCAGAGTGACGGGAAGCAATTCTCCTTAAGACAACGTTTAAACAGTTTTGTAAGGATGGGCGCAAGTTCTGGTTGAAGTTTTTTAAGTACTATAATTGGAATACCGTCAAGGCCGGTTGCTTTACTGGAATCAAGGTTTTTGATTAGCTAGGCAACATCACGTACAGATATTTGTATATCACATAGCGTGTTTTCTGATACAGGAGGAAATATTGGAGGTTGACAGCCTTGATTGCAAAAGTTCGAATTAGCTGCAAAGTTCTTGACAAAGAGTTTGGCTTTGTCTAATGCTGACGAGATTACCTCAGGTCCATTTATCAGAGTTGGGATAGAGCATATGCAGGATTCTGTTTGCTCTTTGCCAAAACTGGTGGAAACCAAGCCACTGCTCAGCTACTTTGGACTTGACAGACTGAGCATACGACTCTCTTGCTTTCTTTATTACTTTTTTTACAGTGGTTACTGGCAGTTTTGAAAGCGGCTTTAGTCTCAGTATATCTATTATGTTAGAAGCAATGGAAAAAGTGATTTCTATGCGCAATGGTAGCAGCACATTCCGGAGAGAACAACGGCTAGCTGTTAGGATTTTGCTGGAATTTTTTCGAGGGTATTAAACGGTAAATGAATAATTCTACAGAAGTTTTGATTTCGGTGTCGATTATAGCCGAGTGCACCCAAGTAATCTATTTTTCTTTATTTTATAAATAATTTTATCAAGAATTCTTCATAAGTTTCGGTTTCGGTTTCACTTATGGCTGAAGAAACTCAGGTTATATATATCCTTATTGAATAAATGAATCATTCTATATTTACCAATATATAGTTTTTGTGACTTCTTCTTTGCATTCTTATTGTTCCCCCCTCCACACACACACACACACACACATATATATATATATATATATATATATATATATATATATATAATGGTCATTTATTCAATAAGGGTATACACACATTTAGTTGAGGGATTGGGGGGACTCTTTATGCCCATACATTTCGAAGCCTATTGCTTCTCATCAGAAGAGTAGAGAAGATGCTAGGTAACATAATGGGGATGCGATGTCTAGCGTGGGATTCTATCGGGAACGAAAGAAATCAATAAAATTATAGATGAGTTAAATCGAATTCTAAGATTAAGGAGGATCGTATTATAAACAATGTAATGGAAAAACTGTATATGGTCTCTATCATAGTCTTAAATGCATGTAGTATATGTTGTAAGGTTTAGGGGGAGGCATAGTTTGGATGGATGGTAATTCTATTTTATCGGTATGTAAGATGTAAGATGCCTATATCTATAAATCTTGGTATGTATGTATCTATAATAATAATAATAATAATAATAATAATAATAATAATAATAATAATAATAGCAAAAAGGTATAAAGTAAAGGGATGAACAATAAATATAAAATAAAAAATAACAAATAAAATAAAATTAAAGGATAAAGAATTAAGAGTAAAATAAAAAAAATGAAAAATTAAATAATTAAACTGAAATTTTGTTTAATGGGGGCAGGATTGAATAAATATGGTACGTGCATACAAAAGTTAGGTGCAGAGGAATAATGTATGCATGGATTTAGCCATCAGAGCAGAGAGTTCGGTAGACAATGTCCCGGACGATACCGATTTCTAGGACAGAAGTCGATAATATAGTCCAGAATTTCCCGACTGCAAGGATCAGTGATATAGGTTATTTAGGAACAAGCAAGGCATAAACAACAGAATACATTCATGCTCGTTTATAACGAGAAAAGGATTTTTTTATTGTGTGGCGTTTCGATGAACTGTGTTATTAATCGTAATGAGAAAGGTTTGCAAATTATCATTACCTCTGTCCTAAAAAAAGATGATGAAAAGATCGGGGTTTAGTTAATTCCAAGGTTGGAGTTAGTGTTTCCGCGTTTGTCTTATACATTCCTTCATATATTATTCCGTGGGTATACCTTGGTTAGTGTTGATAAATTGTAATCTTTATTCGTCCTTTGCATATGTGGAGTACATATTTGACGTAGCAGAATCAGGCCGAGTTTAATAATTAGGTCAAAGCGGCTAGCTGGAAGCCTGTTCAGATGCTTTCAACTCGAATGAAGGTCAGTCTATTAAGTAGTAGCGACAAAATAGCTGGGTGGTAGGAGGGTGAAAGTTTAAGCTAAGAATGCGTGTGGGAGTGGTTAGATTGACCTTAACGGACAGTCAGGAATATTATATGGGAGATAGTTGTAGGGGGGGAATGCCTTTGGGGTCGAATTTGAAGGAAATGAAAATCGGTTGCCATTGTCGTAAAGAATTATTAGTAAATTTTAATATAAATGTTTCTCGATTGGATGGGTTCGTATTATTTATTCTAATTGCATGAGTATATATGTATTAATTGTATAGTGTGGAGTTTAAATTAGTTCGACTTGTGGAGGGGTTTGGAAATAGAAGGCACGGAGGGGAAGATATCTTATGGTTCGTATTTTTGGTTTGAGGTTTTAAGCCCGGGAAAGGGGGTGGGGGGTCTAAGTTACTTTGCATTAAGTTTTGGTTTTACATTGATGAGGAGGGTCTTGGTATATCTAACACCAATTACATATTATGCGAAATGTTAGATTTTGTAAAATGAGCTTTGATTAGAAATAATTTTCTGAAATACCATGAATAAAAATAGCTGTAGCTTTAGTTGGATCTTGGGAGGTGGAAGAGGATTCTACGTGAGTGTGCTGTATTAATGTTATATAAGTGTTATGCATTTAGAGAGTGGGCTGATATTTATATTAAAAGATTAAAGTTTTTGTAGCGAGGGCAGCGGAAAAAAAGAACTTGAGGGTATTGGCCGTTTTCTAGCGGCAACGAGCGGGAAGGGAGGGTGTTAAGTGTCTGTGTGGTTAGCCTTAGATATGCTAAATATTAGTCTTTGTCTGGTGGTGTTGTTTCAGTGGGGTTATTTATATTTCCGTATTTTAATTTTCTTTTGCGTTTGCAACGTCAAATTATATCTGTTTCTGAGCTGAGGATATTTAATTTATTCGGTACCGTTATAGTCTAGGTTGCCTCTGCGTTGCAAGGCAGGCAGTATTTAGAGCATGGGCTCTATGATTCTCCTATATAAGATCTAATGAAACATGTTGACTTTTATATTATCCCGATAAGTATACTCTTATAGAATTGAACTTACTCTCTTCGTCTAACTCAGTAAGCTATATATATATATATATATATATATATATATATATATATATATATATATATATAATTATATATATATATAATTATATATATGTGTATATATGTGTATATATGTATTTATTTGTATATATATGTACATATATGTGTATATATATGTATATATGTATATATACATATGTATATATATATATATAAATAATGGCAAGCAATCTACGAAAGATTAATGCAAGCAACAGTAAACTTAGTCACTAGTTTTGTCTTCTCTGCGCCAGCTTCTCGAACCAAAGGTTCTCAAGTCCTTCGTCACCTTTACTAAAGGCACGCCTCCATGCTGGTCTCTCTTCGGCTAGCTCCTCCCACACATTCATATCGATGCCAAGAGCGATCAGATCCCGTTTAGCCACATCTTTAAAGCGCAGCACCGGGCGACCGCGGCTTCTTGATCCATTTGCCAGTTCGATCGAAGGAACATTTACTCTATAATAATATATACGAAATCTGCACGAATAAAAAAAAAATCATATTTAAGTGTACTTTACAACCGGGCTTTGTCTGGTGTTCGTGCTAGCTTAGATAAATATTTTTGCAGTTTTAACAAAAAAAAGCTACAATAATATCAGGACGTCTTCATTTACAGTGAACATCAACAGAATGCCAACATCAATATATTCCATATATGAATTAGTTCTCTGTGTAATTTCCACACGCCCCGCTAGTTATTGTTGTTTTTGTTGCTATTATTATTATTATTATTATTATTATTATTATTATTATTATTATTAATAGTATTATTATTATTTGCTGTATTTAGTTTCTCGTTGTGTTACTTTTGAGAGATATTGTATTGAGGTTTAAGGCTGCAATTCCTCTCTACATGTATATATGTCCTAGAAAGAAACTTTTACTATTGCTTAGAAGTATTTTTTGAATTTTCCTATTTAGAAATTTTTAATTGGATTACACTGTCGACTCACATTACCCTTTAAGCAATTTATACCAATTTCAAAAATTTTTACCGTTGACTTTTAATAAACCTTGTGCATTTTATTGTGGACATTTTATAACATTTGCATTATTACCTCTAGAATATTTATAAATTATTGTCGATGCGTTTTTATTTTACGCATAGTTTAAGTATATGTATGTAGTTATATGCATTTCCGTATTTCTTATACTTAGGATCTCTATCCAGTCATGGCAGACGGAACGAGAGCATGCAACCCTCGTGAAGCGAAAAAGGGTTCGGTTCGAAATTCCATCCAAAGTCCCTGGTTCGGTAGAAACCTTCCCAATTTCTACAAGATACATCTGAAGAAGGTTACATCGACCGGAGTGTTGTAAATATGACACTCCAATTAGAAAAGTAGTCGGATTTTATTTAGGTTTTATATTCTGTATAATACTGGTTTTTCCTCACTACTGATGAGAAGCATTTAGCTTCTAAATATCATGATCTTAAGTAGTTATAATCTCTATGCTATCTCTTTTATTCCTTATTTTATCAGGTGATATAATAAATTATATGTAACATTAAGTCCCCATATTTTATATATATATATATATATATATATATATATATATATATATATATATATATATATATATATACTCCTTGGCTATTCTAAATAGACGCTTGTACGAGATTTTGAGTGTGATGCAACTTTTATAACAACTTCCTTAATCTCTACGAGTTCTTATCCCATCCGCCGGTGTTCCATATATCAACACACACCATGAAGTTCAACCGCATTGACCTTTGACGCCATCGTCAAAGCCATCACTAGCATCTTCACTATCATCGCCTGAAATTTCAACAAAGTTACATTACCCTCTTCTTCCCCCATTGACCAGTCTGCTCTCTCCTCACTAAAGCATCGCATTTCCCTGTTGAGTTGAGCTGATTAGATTTCCACAATCTTACATCACGCCATTGTGATATTCTTAGGATCCATCCATTGCACCTGGAATTGAGGCCACGGGTCGTGGGAACCCAGCGCAAGCAATTCGACTCTAAAATTAAGAGATAATTCTCGTTCGATCTTGTTCCGATTTTCTAGGCATGATCGATATCTTCCTTTTAGTCTGATTTGACTTTACGACTCTAACGTTTAGTAATCTCAATACATGGTCAGACACAGACACACTCACACACATATATACATAAATATACCTATATATGGATATATAACTTATACACACATATGTATATATATATATATATATAATACATATAAATTAAAGTGATGTGTCTGTTTGTGTTTGTACATTTCCCTATCAAACTACTCTGTCAATTTTCAGTCTACAGACTCGAGATTTAATATAAGGGTATTGAGATTTGGGGAAAACATTTTTATATGGTTTTCGGCCAGAAATTTGGCTGTCAAAGGGGCCAAAGTTCAAGGACTTTACGTTTAAGAACTCTACCAAACTCCTCAACCAATTTTGGTCTAAACACGTGAAATTTTGCATGTAGGTTACTTATACATAGATCAAACTTTTCCATTTTATTTGAGCCCAAAACAATAAATTTTAAGGGGTAAGAATTGGGATCAAAGTTTAAAAGAATGAGATCTCTACCATATTACTCAGAACCTCTCGACGCTAAAAAAGAAAAAAGACCCAAGAAACAAAAAAAAAACAATATTTTGCTCTTTTTATTGAGCACTATCTAACAACCTCGTTGTCTTCATTAGTTCCGACTTTTGAACACCTCAAACCCGAAATATATATATATATATATATATATATATATATATATATATATATATATATATATATATATATATATATATATATATTATGCTGACGATGCTAGTTGGGCATTTCCTCTCTTTGAGGATCTTTCTCTAGCTGAAACAATATGTAAACTCATTCTGGACTCACAGTAATAAATTTCCTATATACTGCTCTGGCTACACATTGAGCACTCTAGACCGGTTTTTTCACCACTGGTAAATATATATATATATATATATATATATATATATATGCATATATATATATATATATATATATATATCTAGTAACTGATGTGCCAACGTTTTTCGAGATTGAATAATTATCAACGTATGTTTCACACTTCCATATTTTTATTGACATCGAAATCGTTGAAAGAGCCCACTTTTCAATCAAATTGGTTGATTTCCTGCTCTAATTGGGGGGATATCACGATGGACTTGGAGGAAGCTTTACGTATCTCTTGTAGTTCACAATATATTGGAGTCTACCTTGCACGATACAGAACCTATTGTTGATTTCCTAAAATTATTTTTACATATAATGGCTTGCAGCATTAAAGTTTAAAATGCAAATATCAACTATCATGTTTTAATTGTGCTCAAAACAGAAAAATTTATTTCGAACGCGCTCTTGTCATATTAAAGAATCTACTGTTGCTTTTATATGCCTGGCATTATTGGTTGTGCGGTGATAATGGCTTGAATTTAAGTTCAAAATTTTAAAAAAAGCCGATTATCATTGTGAAATTGTGCTTTAAACAGAAACATTAATTTCGAACGCACCCTGTCATATCTAAAGATCTACTGTTGATTTTATATGTCCGGTTTTACGGTTTGTGTAGTCATGCAATTTCTCAAATACGCTTTTTGATGTTAGGCTATGTAACATATTAACTTTGATCAAAATGTCCTGTTCATCTTTCATCGGATTATTTTGATTATCGATATTTATCCAAAACATTCCGATAAAAAATTTATCAAAAAACACTGCCATGTACATATAGTGTAGTCGGGTAAAATTTCATAAAAAATCGACGCAGCTGTTTTCGAGTTATAAGTCAACGAACCCTCAGACGTACAGACACACAAATTTCCTTTTATATCAAAGTAGAATACAATACACACACTCACACACTCACACACACACACATATATGTATAAATATATATATATATATATATATATATATATATATATATATATATTATTTTACAGTGATATCTACAGGCAGCTGTGACGTCATTCCTCGCTTTTTCCGTGCGGCGAATTCTCATGTAGAGATTCGACACGAGAACGTGTAAAAAAATCCGTTGCTATTTAATATGCACCGACAGTCCCATTATGAATCTTACGTTCCTTTACATTCGCATTATCTGATAGTGTTTTCATTTTGGAATTGCTATAATTTCTGCTATGAAAAAGCCTAATTAGAACTCAATGGTGTGGTGGAGATAGTTTTATATTTATTTCAGCTCCTCTTCATATATACGAAGATTGTCCCAAAATAAATGTATCCTAACTTTTAATTTAAAATAAAAAAAAATTGAAGATTTACCGAAAATATTAGTGGTACTATTAAAACGAACGAAATTTTGTGTTCCAGAATTTATTTTTCCGCATTCTGACTAATATTCTCAATAGACTTTTTTTCCATCGCAAGGGTAATGGCTGTGAAATGTCGTCCCGACCTCGCTTCGTCACTCATATCTCTGTCGTCACTCTGAAATCCACGATTCCATCTCCTACCTGTTCTGATATCAAATACATCGGCTTTGTAAACATTAAACAAGTGCCGTCGAATGTTATTGGTTTATTTTATTTTATTTTTTGCATAGAAGTGTCCAATTGCGTATCATTTCTTCTGGCGCATGTCCATGACAATATTTGTATTCTCACACTGTCAATATCTGCAACAGAGAGATAAACGCATAGGTTCAGTCATTATGAGAATGCAATTTGCCATCTTCGGTTATTCATTCGAGTGGAATTAAAAAATAGGAGGCATTACTTCTAAAACGATCCTCGTATGTATACTATATCTCGCCATCACATTTCCTTAACGTTATAAGATTGGCAAGTGGAATAGAGCACATATGAGCGCGTACGAAAATATATGCAGAAACTGTAAGATAGTTGGCTTGGGAATATATTAGTACCAGTTGCCGAAAAAGCATGTGTGCGAGCTTGCGTCAGGATAAAATGAGAAAAGGGCAGAGAAAATGCGCCACGTGGTCGGGCAGAAAGGAAAAAAAAAACACCGAGTGAGGTGGATGTGTGGCCACGTAGAGACTACGAGAGACGTTTAAGCTGGTGTATGTGTTAATTTCATGGCAGATGAAATGAAAAGTAAAAAAAATAATAAGCAGGCATTTATTGGAAAGTAATAGTAATAAATGCTTTTTGCATGTTTTTTAAAACTTCTTTCTATAAAAAATATTAAAAAAACTTCCTAATATACTTATTCATGGATATACGAGCGACAACATAACGAATACAGTTCTAGTGTTACAGCTACGTTACATAAGAAATCCAGCCTGCGATTAAAACCAAAGCGTTTTTCGACACACTGTGTATCGCCACTGCACCAGCCAGACAGGCCATGAGATATGACACAATTACTATTTACAAATTATTTCAACTAAAATTTAAGACAAAACTGTTCTATTTTAATAGAAAATATCAATTAAATGTTTTCAATACAGCATTGTTCAATACATAAACTGGTTAAGATTTATATTAACATCATGTTAGTTTTTAGCAAGAAAATTAATAAATGCTTTTTGCTAAAACATTAAAAACTATTTTTATAATAAAAATATTGAAACGAACTTCCTAATATACTCAGTTATGGATATATGAGCGCCAACACGAAGGTACTAGTTGACGTGGGAGTCCAAGAGATGTTCGAACTGCAACGTACACGGTTCTAGCGTAACACAAGAATTCCAGGCTGCGATTAAAACCAGATCGTTTTTCGACGTACTGCGTCTGGCCACTGCGCCAGCCGGGCAACCCATGAGATATGAAACTATTACTATTTAAAAATTATGGCAACTATGAAAACTGTTCCATTTGAAATTTAAAAAAAAAACAGCAATCAAATGTTTTCAATACAACATTGCGCAACACATAACACGGTTTAGTTTTATATTAAACTAGTTATTCGCGATAAAATCAAGAGTTGAAATGTGTGTGTAGACACAGCGATATTTGTGATATGTATATACAAACGTATATTCTTGCCCGATCATAAGCTCATGTTTTATTTATAATTACACCGACAATTCTATATTGGTTATTACCCAATATATAGTGTTGTCTTGTTATATCATAAAGGGGATCGTGTGTGATCGTCTAGTTAGAGTTAACGTTGTGTGATCATCTAGTTGTTCTGTCTATTTGTTCATATGCCGTTGTGTATGTGTGTGGTACATGTATTTTAGACATACCTTCTTGCGTGTTGGATATTGGTCAATCTGAATTCATCTCGTGTCTTGGGGGAGACTGGTACCTGTTTGGGACGAAGGTTCATTTCACTCCAAGACAAGGAAGTGGTTTTATAGTTTATTTTACTTTCCAGATGTCTCGCAGAAGGATGGAAAGTTAATCCATGGCCTGTGTAGTTTCTCTTGGTCTGATTTCTACACACGTCAGCGTCCCCCCCAGTGAAGGGGATGAGACGTCTCTGAAGCCGTCCGTCGCCTTCTAAGCTCAAACCAAATCTTAACGATCCAGCTAACCTGATCACGTGACTCACACGCAATCCGATCAGCTGATCCTGACTTCCGTTCAACGTGTCTCAATATAATTTACACACCTCCCTCTCTCCTTCTCGACCCATTCTCTAACAATAGTAACGATTTCAAAAGATATAAAAATACGACGTGGGTACCATCCGCGAGAATCGAAAACAGAACATTAAACGCATCAGCCTTAGACGTGATTTATCTCTCCAGCGTCATTACCATCCGATATACAAACAAATAAATGCGAACTCTTCATAAGTCATAAGTTGGAGATTTATTATTTAATTTTGCGCACGTACAAAAGTAACACAAAGAGTGATGTTTTTTTTTTCGACTAAACTTGTCAAGGTCAACTCTTTTGTACTCTTAACAGCAATTTTCCCGGCTACAGCCCCAATGCTATGTGCACTACAAGTCCAAATATCCTGTATATCAAAGTTTTGCTCAGTAGAATAAATGTTTAAAGGAAGGGGTAGTAGAGACTTTTCTATCACACACCGACAAGGTCATTTGTATATCTTTATATACATAGTTATAAAAATATTTCTGTGCGCTCGAACGTTTTCATCTTAAATTCTACACGCTTATGCAGAATACTGTGCATAAATAGAATTCAACGTAATATCGTAAGAGAACCGATCATGTAATAATAAACTATAGAAAACAAAACAATTAAAGCACATTTTTCAGTCATGTACAAATAAGTTTTACATTCATGTTTTCAATCGCATATCCATGACTAAGTATATAT
Source organism: Euprymna scolopes (assembly GCF_053919585.1). Taxonomy (NCBI): domain Eukaryota; kingdom Metazoa; phylum Mollusca; class Cephalopoda; order Sepiida; family Sepiolidae; genus Euprymna; species Euprymna scolopes. The sequence continues at coordinate 90,668,019 of NC_136497.1, forward strand.
GGGAAGATCGTTTTGATATTTCTGTATAAAAAAGTAAGATTTTAATATCCAATCGGATGCGTTTTATAGAAAAATTAGGCTTTTAATATCAAGATCAGGACGATAAAAAAAAACAACTTCGTTAGATTATATACATACATATATAAATTAGAGTTTTTAACGCGAGCTGATATTGATATTAAAAGCCTACTTTTTATATTTAATCTATTATCCACACACACATACACACACACATATATATATATATACATAGAGGGAGAGAGAGGGGGGGAGAGACAGACAGACAGACGGGCAGACAGAGAGATAAAGAGAGAGGGTAGAGGGAGTAAATTTTTATATATTAGTGATCACTAATTGTGATACAACTATTATGATTATATTTTCCATGTTGCCGCTTCACTCGACAAGTATTATGCAAGCAAAAAATATTGTATTGCAAGGTTTTCCTTAACATAAAGCATTTATATTTTCTTGCTTACGGTGTAAATGAATTCGAATGAAATAACAAAGGAATATATTCCATGTTTCAGTTATAGAAGAGCTTATCATTCTAAATGACATATATGACCTCATTAATTAATTAGCTGCTTGAAATTTTTCTAAACAGAGTTTAATTAACGGAAAAGGCATTGAGATCTCTAAATTTGTTTTGATTTAATTTAATATACCTTTCTTAATCATTGTTATTAATTTAATTAAAACTACCTTCATATCGGGGCATATTATAAAGGTTTAATAAAATACACACACACGTTAATATATACATATACATACATATATATATATATATATATATATATATATAATACACACTATATCATGAAAAACAAAGAATGAATTAATACAAAAATACATCAAAGCATAATATATATTTGTTTTGTTCTAATTTCTGCAAAAGTGTGTAAATCTGAACAAAACCGAAAAATATCATCTTGTGTTTATAATTTTTTTTTTATGTATATAATATATATATTTACAAAACTCAAATGAACTTGTAACGAGTGATGTAAACCACTTTCCAGTTTAGGTTACCCGGTTGCGCATGCGCGCATAAGCATTAACCATAACAACGTAAACAAATAAACACGAATCGCTTCTTTTGTAGATATTGACCTGCGCACTGAAATATTAACGTTATCATTTCGAAATTATTATTTAACATGGGAATACTGAGGGTGTTTTGCAACTATTCATTATTACAACTATACTGCCGTTACAACTAAACAAATTTAACCCGCTGACAAACATAAGAACAATTGTAGTAAAGCCAAGACAACTACTACTACTACTACTACTACTCTCTATCTGCCCCTTTTCCTGCCTTCCTTCCTTCTTTTTTTAATTTTGTTTACATTTATAGATACAAAATAGTTGTGTGAGAACGGTGAATTTGTTGACACATTTACTAATCTGTTTCAATATAAGTTTTATTTCATTTTATTTATTTAGGTTTTATTTTTTTGCCTCGAGTTTTATGATTTTTTTTCGATTTTAAGTTTCTATAACTTGGTTGAAGGATTCCAATATGGGTTTTTCATTCTTATATTTCTCATCGGTAGGTTCATGTGCGTTTTTGCTGCTAAATTACTTTCGTCGGCGTTCGATTCATAGGAAAATCATGTTTAATTTTCGATATTTGAGCGATTATTTGGAAAAATAGGTGACGTTACACGAATAGGGGAGATGTTTTTTTATGTTTAAGTGATTCGTCCGTGATTTTTCATTCTTATATACTTACATAGAAATGTTTCTGTTATGTCAAAAAAACTATTTTCTTTACGTCACAAGTGTCACGCTCATACATGAATCCCATAGCTAATATAACATACTGACCCAACGGGTCACGGGTAGTCTAGTATATATATATATATATATATATATATATATATATATATATATATATATATATATATATATGTTTACTGTTTCTGGGAAAGAATTCCAACAAAGTCCTCGATTGCAAAGACAAACTTTTTCAATTTAAGAGCTTAACATTTATTTATTTGAATGTATAGAAGGTCAGAAAAACATTGGTACCGTCGGTTTCAAGCCCGTCAACATGGCTTACCAGAGCCCAGCATTATTTACGATTTACCATTTACAGGTCTCCCTCATGTTGGGATTGAAACCGACGGTACCAATGTTTTTCTGAACTTCTGTACATTTGAATATATATATATATGCGTGTGTGCGTGTGTGCGTGTGTGTGTATTTGCAACATGTAAAGTTACAAGTTATTGAGTATTTTTCTTTAACCGTTTGCTTTATGAGTTCAGTATATATGCATGTTGTTAAATAACTCATCTGACCTGCCTTGCAATAGATTTGCACTTATATTTTCATTTATTATCATTGTAAACTACCACATCTCCACATTATAACATCAAAGTGTAGCATCTGTTCCGGCAGATACTGCAAGCTATGACTAGCTAGGACTAGCTATGACTAGCAAAGACCAGATGTGGGGGCAACCCCACATGCCTGACCTTTAACCAGCTCCCATTTCCCACCTCTCGGGAGCTGGTCCCCTTTTCCCCTTCCCCCTCCCTTCACTCCTCACATTAAAAATTGGCCTTGTGCCTAATTTGCTCGGTGAGGGAGCAAATAAATACCATCTGTTCCGGCAGATACTGCAAGCAAAGACCATATGTGGGGGCGACCTCACATATAAGACCTTGGTCAATGTAGGGGCAACCCGTCATACCAATTGTCACTATCCAACTCCCCTACTGCCGGGGGAGTTGGTCCCCATTTCCCCTTAACTCCTCACATTAAAAATCGGCCTTGTGCCTAATTTGCTCGGTGGGGAAGCAAATAAATACAATCTGTTCCGACAGATACTGCAAGCAAAGACCATATGTGGGGCGACCCCACATATAAGACCTTGGTCAATGTAGGGGCAACCCTTCATCCAATTGTCACTATCCAGCTCCCCTAATCCCCGGGGAGTTGGTTCCCATTTCCCCTTCACTCCTCACTTTAAAAATCGGCCTTGTGCCTAATTTGCTCGGTGGGGGAGCAAATAAATACTATCTGTTCCGACAGATACTGCTAGCAAAGACCATATGTGGGGGTGACCTCACATATAAGACCTTGGTCAATGTAGGGGCAACCCTTCATACCAATTGTCACTATCCAGCTCCCTTACTCCCCGGGGAGTTGGTCCCCATTTCCCCTTCACTCCTCACATTAAAAATCGGCCTTGTGCCTAATTTGCTCGGTGGGGGAGCAAATAAATACCATCTGTTCCGAAAGAGGCTGCAAAGCTATGACTAGCACAGACCAGCTATGACTAGCAAAGACCATATGTGGGAGTAACCCCACATACCTGACCTTGGTCACTGAAGGGGCAACCCTTCATACCAACAGTTTCTAATCTAGCTCCCACTTCCCTCGTCTCGGTAGCTGGATCCCCCTTCCCCCCTTCCCCCTATCTCCACATTAAAAACGGCCTCCTGCCTAATTTGCTGTGTGGGGAAGCAAATAAATAAACACATTATAACATCAAAGTGTAGTATCTGTTCCGACAGATACTGCAAGCAAAGACCATATGTGGGGGCGAACCACCATATAAGACCTTGGTCAATGTAGTGGCAACCTTTCATACCAATTGTCACTATCCAGCTCCCTTACTCCCCGGGGAGTTGATCCCCATTTCCCCTTCACTCCTCACATTAAAAATCGGCCTTGTGCCTTATTTGCTCGGTGGGGGAGCAAATAAATACCATCTGTTCCGACAGATGCTGCAAAGCTATGACTAGCACAGACCAGCTATGACTAGCAAAGACCATATGTGGGGGTCACCCCACATATCTGAACTTGGTCACTGAAGGGGCAACCCTTCATACCAACAGTTTCTAATCCAGCTCCCACTTTCCTCCTCTCGGGAGCTGGATCCCCCTTTCCCTCCCCCTTCCCCCTGTCTCCACATTAAAAACGGCCTCCTGCCTAATTTGCTCAGTGGGGAAGCAAATAAATGAACACATTATAACATACACACCTTCCCCAGCCTCCTGTCGCCCGGGTGACAAGATCAAAATGTATTCGTTCCGACAGATGCTGCAAGCTATGACTAGCAAAGACTATATGTGGGGGTCACCCCACATATCTGACCTTGATCACTGAAGGGGCAACTCTTCATACCAACAGTTTCTAATCCAGCTTCCACTTTCCTCCTCTCGGGGGCTGGATCCCCCTTCCCCCTATCTCCACATTAAAAACGGCCTCCTGCCTAATTTGCTGAGTGGGGAAGCAAATAAATAAACACATTATAACATACACACCTTCCCCAGCCTCCTGTCGCCCGGGTGACAAGATCAAAATGTAGTATTCGTTCCGACAGATGCTGCAAGCTATGACTAGCAAAGACCAGCTATGACTAGCAAAGACCATATGTGGGGGTAACCCCACATATCTGACCTTGGTCACTGAAGGGGCAACCCTTCATACCAACAGTTTCTAATCCAGCTCAACTTCCCTCCTCTCGGGAGCTGGATCCCCATTTCCCTCCCCCCTCCCCCTATCTCCACATTAAAAACGGCCTCCTGCCTAATTTGCTGAGTGGGGAAGCAAATAAATAAACACACCGTCCCCAGCCTCCTGTCGCCCGGGCGACAAGATCAAAATGTAGTATCTGTTCCGACAGATGCTGCAAGCTATGATCAGCAATGACCAGCTATGACTAGCAAAGACCATATGTGGGGGTAACCCCACATATCTGACCTTGGTCACTGAAGGAGCAACCCTTCATACCAACAGTTTCTAATCCAGCTCCCACTTCCCTCCTCTCGGGAGCTGGATCCCCTCTTTCCCTCCCCCTTCCCCCCATCACACATTAAAAACGGCCTCCTTCCTAATTTGCTCAGTGGGGAAGCAAATAAATAATCACATTATAACATACACACCGACCCCAGCCTCCTGTCGCCCGGGTGACAAGATCAAAATGTAGTATCTGTTCCGACAGATGCTGCAAGCTATGACTAGCAAATACAATATATGGGGGTAACCCCACATATCTGACCTTGGTCACTGAAGGGGCAACTCTTCATACCAACAGTTTCTAATCCAGCTCCCATTTCCCACCTCTCGGGAGCTGGATCCCCCTTTCCCTCCCCTCCCCCTATCTCCACATTAAAAACCGGCCTCCTGCTTAATTTGCTCAGTGGGGAAGAAAATAAATAATCACATTATAACATACACACCGTCCCCAGCCTCCTGTCGCCCGGGTGACAAGATCAAAATGTAGTATCTGTTCCGACAGATGCTGCAAGCAAAGACCATTGCCCTTGTGGCAATCTTCTGGTCCATGTAGGGGCAACCCTACTTGGGCCAGCTGGCAAATCACTATCCAGCTCCCATTTCCCACCTCTCGTGAGCTGGTCCCCTTTTCCCTTCCCCCTCCCCTTCACTCCTCACATTAAAAATCGGTCTTGTACCTAATTTGCTAAGTGGGGGAGCAAATAATTATTCACATTATAACATACACACCGTCCTCAGCCCCCTGTCGCCCGGGTGACCAGATCAAAGTGTAGTATCTGTTCCGGCAGATACTGCAGCAAAGACCATATGTGGGGATAACCGCACATATAAGACCTTGTCAATGTAGGGGAAACTCTTCATACCAATTGTCACTATCCATCTCCCCTACTCCCCGGGGAATTGGTCCCCAATTCCCCTTCACCTCTCACATAAAAAATCGGCCTTGTGCCTAATTTGCTCGGTGGGAGAGCAAATAAATACCAACCCCACATATAAGAACTTGGTCAATGTAGGGGCAACCCTCCATACCAATTGTCACTATGCAGCTCCCAATACCCCCATCGGGAGCTGCTCCCCTTTTTCCCTCCCCCTCCCTCTCTCTCCGCATTTAAACACAATCTTGTGCCTAATTTGCTCAGTGGGGAAGCAAATAAATACCAACCCCATATATAAGACCTTGGTCAATGTAGGGGCAACCCTTCATACCAATTGTCACTATCCAGCTCCCATTTACCACCCATCGGGAGCTGGTCCCCTTTTCCCTCCCCCTCCCTCTCTTTCCACATTAAAAAACGGCCTTGTGCTTAATTTGCTCAGTGGGGAAGCAAATAAATACCAACCCCACATATAAGACCTTGGTCAATGTAGGGACAACCCTTCATACCAATTGTCACTATCCAGCTCCCCTACTCCCCGGGGAGTTGCTCCCCATTTCCCCTTCATTCTTCACATTAAAAATCGGCCTTGTGCCTAATTTGCTCGGTGGGTGAGCAAATAAATACCAACCCCACATATCAGACCTTGGTCAATGTAGGGGCAACCCTTCATACCAATTGTCACTATCCAGCTCCCCTACTCCCCGGGGAGTTGCTCCCCATTTCCCCTTCATTCTTCACATTAAAAATCGGCCTTGTGCCTAATTTGCTCGGTGGGTGAGCAAATAAATACCAACCCTACATATCAGACCTTGGTCAATGTAGGGACAACCCTTCATACCAATTGTCACTATCCAGCTCCCCTACTCCCCGGGGAGTTGCTCCCCATTTCCCCTTCATTCTTCACATTAAAAATCGGCCTTGTGCCTAATTTGCTCGGTGGGTGAGCAAATAAATACCAACCCCACATATCAGACCTTGGTCAATATAGGGGCAACCCTTCATACCAATTGTAATTATCCAGCTTCCATTCCCCACCTATCGGGATCTGGTCCTCTTTTTCCCTCCTCTCTCTCTCTCTCTCTTGTGCCTTATTTGCTCAGTGGGGAAGCAAATAAATACACCACATTACAACATACACAAAGACATACATTTTTATTTATTTACGTACAGTATAACTTCATCTACTTATACAACCCTAATCGACCACATATGTGCCTACATAATTAAACTGCGATCTTGTTCGAAATTAAACATTTACACCGTATAGTAAAGTTGTATCCTGCTTGTTCAGGTATTTATGGCCATGACTCTGTACCTATTTCTCTCCCTCGAGGCATTCGTGAATTCATTTTTGCTCATCATTCACAACCCATTTCGCACTGCTTTTCTCGAATGTGTTTGGCGTATTGCCACAGTGTTCTTTGCACTTGTGTTGCAGTAGGTTGTAGTTACTTTCTGTCCGAGCAGTGTCCATACTGGGCGTTCATCCTTACAATTGTACCTAGAGGGATCTTCTGCCCAGCACAACGAGATACAAACTATGAATAGAATTATCCTTGATATTTTCCGCATTACACCAGTAACCTGCTTTACATGACTAGAGGGAAAAAGAGGGAGCTAGACGTTGTCAAGAGGTCTATCACAGACAAGCAGAGGTAAGGGGGCGCCTAAGATTTCCTTTGACAGCAGTACTGTTCCACCGCCATATACAGCGCCTGGTATTCCCAAATGGTCACCCATCTTGTATTGGCTAGGCTCATCATTGCTTAACTTCAGTGATCTTGTGAGAACCGGTGTGTTAACGTGATTATGCCGACATCTTACCGTACTCAATCGTAATTAATAATAAATGACCGTTTCTTGCTTCATACCTGCTTTCACTGGTCGCTGGAGTAGTATTAATATAGCGTGTGTATACAAAATGACTTTAAAATATGAGAGAACATCGTGTTTAATACAGTACTAGCAGGCGGCCCGGCGAAGGCCGATTATAAAATACGCATAAATATTATATTTTAATTAATGGAAGATTCTTATTAATTAAAAACAGAAATAATGTAGGTATTAAACTTTAAGTTAAATTTCCATTAAAAAGTGAATTAAGAAAACGGAAAACACTGGGATATGTGGATGCGAGTATTATGGGTTTGTTTTTTTAAGAGTTCACTTTTTGTAGGAAAAAACAATACTTGAACTGAGATCAGAACCAAATCCTAGAAACAGTGAGTCAATTACGATAACTATTACACCAGCTTCTACATGACTTTTAAATAGTGTTTTCAAACGAAATTATACTTTATATAAGAAAGATCTCATATTTCAGAACGGCGTATGCGCAGTCGTGAAACAGTTAAACAAAAAAAAATAAACTGGTGGCCTCCCACGCACCAATATTTCAATTTTTACCCCCCCAGCAGTTCTTTTCTAGATAAACATGGATTAACAATTTTCAACGTGTATGAATACTCTATATACCAAATTTCAAATCTATAGATAAAATTTCGTTAAGTATATAGGTTGATAAGTGTCCTCACACGCACACATTCTCACATTTATAGATATATAGATGTGTCGACCTATAGCATTCCACCGTTTTGTTTTGTTTTTTTGTTTGTTTCCCGCCTTATATATGTTGCTTTCTTAAAAACTGTAATTAATATATCCATAAATAATAAAGAATTGTACTAACATGCTGTATGTCATATCCAAATTACAGGTTGGAATATTCTTGCAGATCTGTCTACATATGGTGTACGTCATGAATAATATCATATTTTAAAGACATTTCAGACAAAAGAGCATGGTTTCCGTTTGATGCTGATGTTCTGCTAAAAGTTTGCATGTTCAGTTATCAGCGAAAAAGTCAAGGTCTTTGAGAATTTGGGTTTTGATTATTTTAACCTTTAACAAGAAACAGATTGGCGTCTCTGATTTTTATATAAAATCGATTTTTTTCTGAATGATTAGTTATTCTATCCAAATTATTCATACCATTATGTATATATATATATATATATATATATATATATATATATATATATATATATATATATATATGGAGGGAGAATGTGTGTATGCCTCTGTGTGTGGGCAGATGGGCATTGCTTTTATTTACAACAAGAAAACAAGTGTATATATTTATATGCACAGTAATTATTCCTAAATTAATCAATTAAGTAGTACTAATTTGGATACATGAACGCTACGCAAAAGTATTTGTAATATATGATATGTGAAAAAATTTAGTTTCAGACAAAATTTAAAAAAAATTCCGTAACAATTTGAATACCTCAAATTCTTGTTAAACGTTTTACATTAGGTAATACGCATCCATGAATTAATGTTCCCTACATTTTGTTAGTTTTTTGTCGTTGTTTTTTTTTATTTTTTAGATTGTAAAGTATTTTAAAGGCTGACACAACCTTCAATGTAGAAAACCAAAAAATTTAATTAATAATGCTATATAGATACAATTACTCTATATTTTCTGAATTTTAGTTTCTACTTAAAACCCTTAAACATTAATTAGGATCAAAATAATATAATGAATTTTAATCAAATTTTGATAAGGATCGTGTCCATAAAGTATACATCATTAAGTTTGGATTTTAATTTTCGAAAGTGCAAATTAAGGTTACACGTATAGAGGAAGGAACTTTTTAGTGTGTGTATATATATATATATATATATATATATATATATATATATATATATATATGGGGGTGCGCGCGTGATTGTGTGTGTTCGTATGTCTAAGTTTTCAAATTGACTAATACTGACAACTAAAACAAGTATAAATATTAATGATGCGGGCTGTAAAAGAGTTTTACGCACAGACACACACACGAACGCTACTCCTATATATATATATATATATATATATATATATATATATATATATATATATATATATATATATATATACCAGACTACCCGTGACCCGTTGAGTCAGTATGTTATATTAGCTATGGAATTGATGTATGAGCGTGACACTTGTGACGTAAAGAAAATAAACTGTTATTTTGAATGATAATTCCTACTTCATTAAACATCTGATTATTGTATCGCCTTTCGGGCTCATTAATCGGCTTCCTCTTAGGATCTATAACGATAACTGCATTAGGTATGCTGTATATCATGTTGTTAGCTTGTTGAAATGCAGTCACATAGGTTTTATCACGTCTTAGAATATACTCAATATTTTCCATGATATTGCGACCTAACTCATTGTTCTGGTACATATTCATCCGAACATCAATGCTGTATTCTTTGTCAAGAAAGTATATCTGAATAAACTGAGCTTGATTGTCTGGCTCGAGTAATAATGGTCCAATATAGTGATGGACCTGCCCTTGAATAACTATAGATTAATTCCATCCGTGTTGTGGATTTATTTCTTTGCAACCTAAAGATGGCATTAGAAACAAGCTATTATATTTTCTTAGGTGCCTTCTGAAGTGGCGAGCTTCTTCACATTGATCAACATACAAATAATGGAGTTCATGTGGCAACTTTGGCAACTTTGGCAATCTGACCTAGCCATTCATGCAACAATAATGTGCAATTTCTCCTGCACTTCTATTTCTTGTTCTCTTTCAGTGGAGGAGAAATCCTTCACGACTGAGACAATTTGTATTTTTGTACCTTTTCTCCACGTTAAAAAACGACCCTGGTGTCTAACTCTGTCTCGTGGGGAGGCATATTAAATAGGTACAATAAGAATATAATTTATTTTAATTTTACACAATTTCCCAGTAAGTTTGCTCTTCGCCGTAAATTATTTTGAGTATTTCGCAAAGCACATCTGTTGTTTCTTTCGTCAACATTCTCGTCACCACGCTTTCGTTCATCTCTTATTCTTTGACTACTCAGTCTCTCTTCTCTTTGTTGTGCTGTCTCGCTAGGTCGTCTTTGTTCAGTTCTAATTCTCTGGATGTTCAGTCTATCTTCTCTCTGTTACGGTTTCTCATTTTTTCGGGGTTGTTTATCTCTTTTTCTACAGCTGCTCAATCTCTCTTCTCTCATTCTTTATTGTTTCATTATTTCTAGTCTCTTTTATTCTCATTCTTTGATTGCTCAGTCGGTTTGCTCTCAGCTAGAACGTTTCTTAATTTCGATATCTATAAATTTTCCCTTTGTTTTTGCAAGCGAATTTCTCTTCCTTCACTTGTTTCAGAATCTCTCCGAAGTCTATACGTTTCTCTATGACGAATCAGTCGAACTCGTCTTTGTTGTTCAGTTTCAATGTTGTGGCATGCAAGAGGGAAGGGTTTGTTGCTGAGCCACATGTTTTCGTCGTTGATTTTGGGGCTTTTACATTTCAGTTGGCTGTGTGCCATATTAGTGAAGTATAAACCCAGAAAAAAGTTATACATGAATGCAAAATAATTTTTACAGCTTTGTTTAACAACTTACAAAGAATTTAAAATAATACATTTGTAAAGAAAAATGGATTTAATATACGTAGAAATTATGACCGAATATATTCAAGTATTGTCTGTTAAAAAAACCACAACAAAAGAAAACATTATTTAATGTAGTAGGAGTGTGTGTGCATTTACCAATCCAGATTTCCGTTTGGCGCGTGTAGATAAAATACAGGAGTATGTCAAGCTATAGTAAGGTTAATCAGCTACTGGAAAATCGTCAATAAGAATGTAAGCAGACGACTTTTAATAAATTGGAAGAAGAAAAAATGAAGAGTTTAATCATACCCCCTAGTTATAAAGAGCCGCATTAATTCCATGGTTATTAATAGTGTAAGGGAGAGAACTCTGTCTAAATGGCTAATTATTTTTGTGTGTGTAAATTACGCAAATTGATCATTGAAATGGTTATGGTTTGTGGTGTTGTTACATAAAAACAAAAATGATTCTCTTATAGGCTTTAGGTAAGATTGGAGATTATGTTTAAAATAAAAACAATTATAGCAAGCATTGATGGAAATAACGTATGTTTATGCAGTTATTGCACCGATTTGGTAAGCCAGAAACGTACTATATTGTTGTGTTTTAATGCAGGTTTTATGGGCGAAACGATTTTTTGTATTTGTAACAAAAATATTTTTAAAATGTTTTCGGATTTAGTTTTTTCATGTTAAGAGTGTAGATAAAATAGGTTCTTAAAAAAACAGAGAAGGAAATGCAACAAAAAAGGAAGGCGGTGGGTAAATCGCCGTTTTAAAAGGTTATTATGGTTGTCAACGGGTTAAAGTAGATTTATCTGTAAGAAATTGCATTAAAATAACTTTAACGCAATGCGGAAATGAACGGTGTAAAACAAGCAGAAAGTATTAACAATTGTTTATTTGGATAATTTACACGCGAAAATAAAATTGGGACGCTGAAAACGTAAACAGTAAAACAATACGTTTTATTGTCGCGTTGATTATTTATTTGTAATGCAACTTAAAGAACATATTTTCGGGGTTATTTATTTATGTTGGTAGTGTAGAAGAAAATGTATGAATGTTTTTAAGAAAGGTGTATTAAAAAAATGGAGGATATTTTTTTTTAAAAGGAAGGCGGTGGGGAAATCGCCGTTGTAAATTGTTCTTATTGTTGTCAACGGATCAAATTTGATTCATTTGTAAGAATATTCCGACAGTATAGTTGTAATACAGAATAGTTGCAAAAGATCCCCACCCTTTCCATGTTTAATAATAATTTCTAAATAATAACGTTTATGTTTCAGTGTGCAGATAAAATTCTGCAAAAGTAACAGTTTGTGTTTGTTTACACTGTTATGGGCGTATGTTTATGTACGCATGCGCAGCGTGAAGTGGTAACCAGGATGTAGGGTTACAACACCTGTTACAAGGTCATTTGAGTTTTATAATTATATAGATTTAAGTATATATATATATATATATATATATATATATATATATATATATATATATATATATACCAATCAGTTCAACAGGAGAAATAAAAGAATATCATTCGTTTCTCCTTCTGTATCTTCTTTTGAAACTGATTCATAATTTACAATCATCAATCTGTATCCTCAATATTAATATAGCGCTAGAAAAATATACATATTGAGCTTGTTTTGTATCTCCAGTACTACGAGCACTGTGCCTTTAAAGTATTAATCAATTAAATAAAGTTTTGCTGTACTAGACTTCCGGTAATTACGTGAACTCCTAATACTTACACGCATATTATTACCGCGGAAAGAATGTTTAATGCATTTTTAAAGATATATGTTCATTATTCTTAACGGTAGTTTTACAAAAGTACTACATACACGTAGGCACTGATTATTGTACCTCTTTAATTATTTTTACGGTGAATTATTTACTGCTATGTAAGGTGAGACTCAAAATAATATTACCATACTGATGACTACATTATAGAGTGAAGGTATCTGTAAAATATCAATGAAAACGTTTTTCCTCTGTATGTATGATTATCAGTCATAGCCAGATAAAAAAAAATGGCACCTAGTGCCTGAGTCCGACGGTCTACCACTAAGACACGAAGTCTGTTCGGAGACTTAAAAGTGTAACTCATTATAAATGTTCCCATTTATTGATTACCATTGTTATAATGCTTAAATAGACATTAATTATGTGAATGAACGATGTTAAAAACGCACCTGTTCCAATTGTTCTAATTACAATTAATTAATAATTCGCTAAACAAGCTTCTCAATTGCCAATTTGTATCTCTCTCTCTCTCTCTCTCTCTCTCTCTCTGTCTCTCTCTCTTATTTTCTGTTGTGTTAACCACTGTGTAATATTAACGGATTTTCTGTGAGTATTTAGAGAAGAAGTGACGGGCAAATACATATGTACATCAGTTAACAAAGAACTACGCTTTACACCTACATTATTATAGAGCGCCTGAAATTCCCAAATTGGTCACCCATTTTAGTAATAACCAACTTCAACGTTGCTTCACGTCGGTGATCTGATGGAAACCGGCGTGTTAACGTGATTAAGCCGTACAAGCAGGTAACGGATCATCTCCTTCTCTGTCCTCTCTCTCTCTTACTCTCTCTCTCTCTCTCTCTCTCTCTATATATATATATATATATATATATATATATATATGTTTACAAACAATCGGTTTGAGCACTGTACAAGTGGCGGACGGATGTTTGTTTAAATAGACATTCGGACAGGTTACTTACGGACATCGCTTCCGTGGTCGAGGGGAAGAACTACCGACTGTCAACACGACGGTTCTAGGTTCGATTCTTAGCTTGGGAGATGTGCTAGTCTAGCGGCGTTGATGAGTTGTGATTCAACGAAACAGGACTGTATGTCGATGACTATATATATATATATATATATATATATATATATATATATATGTACTAGCATTTCAGCCCAGCGTTGCCCGGCTGTGTTGAGCAAAAAAAAAAAGCGGGATTTTTTTAAAAACTTTGACCCCTATTATGGTCCCTTAATATTTATTGTTTTGAGCTCAAATTAAGTGTTTAAGTTAGATTCATGTGCAAGGAACCTATATATAAAATTTCAAGTTTTTAGACCCAAAATTGTAGAAGGAGTTTGGTAGAGTTCTCAAAGGCCAAATCGTTGAACTTACTTCCCTTACCAGCCAAATTTCTGACCGAAAACGGAGTATAAAGATTTTCTCAAATCTCAGTACCCTGTATTTCAAATGTTGAGTCTGTAGACTGACAATTGACAGAGTTATCGCGTAGGAAAATGTGCATAGACACAGAAACACATACACACACAGACACGTTTACTTATATATATATATATATATATATATATATATATATATATATATATATATATAGCTTACTAGATATAATTGATTTCTTCTTTAACTTTTATTCTTACTCTTTAATGCATTGACTTTTCATACTCAAGAAATTAAACTATCCCATACGGAACAAATAGAAACACCCTCTCCCTCTCTCTACTTCTATGTACAGAAATTATTGAAAAAATAAACGTTTTAGTGTAACTTATCTGTCATACAACTTATTAAATACAAGCCTTAAGCTAACTTCCATATTAAGTAGAACACAATTAGAATGCGTACTGGAAATATACGAGATATATGATTTTATATTGAAATATTTGTTTATTTACAGAATATATATATATATATATATATATATATATATATATATATATATATATATACATATATATATATATATATATAGAGAGAGAGAGAGAGATAGGGAGAGAAGGAGGGAGAGAGATAAATGAGGGATAGACTTGCAGCATCGGCATTTTTCTCAGGACTTGGTTAGTACATAATTTGAGTATTTAGTTGGGTTAATTGCAAGGTCAAGCCGGGTATAGGCGCAGTTGAAGATAATCAGAATCTGATGAATGTGTTTCATCCGAGATAGGCACCACGCTGTTTTAATCGAAGTACTGGAATTCTATCAGGGATGTTACTGGGGTTTTGCTATTCGATCTCAGGCTAGAAAAATTGATTACTAGCCCGTTAGTCCTGTAGACGATTTTGGCTCCTGGCGTGAAGATGGTTCTTGATCATGTGTGTGATAGCTGTTATAAACATTATGAAGAGCGTCGGGGCAATGACTCTCCCCTCCTTACAACCAATTTAACTATTGTCAGATTCGTGTGTGCTCTCATGAGTATCCAATGTGGCATTTATGTCTTCATAGAGGAGCCAAAAGTGGAGAGGTTTTCAAAAGCAGCTCTCTTTAAATCGAGTCAAAATCTGAAAGTCATTGAATCTTTGATCTTCACAGATTTTTTAGATGAGTTGATGCAATTGGGTAAGAATGAGGTTTCCACTAGTCTTGTAGATTTCAGGTGGGATATCCCTTGCCATTCTTCAATGAATTAGACTGCCTTCTTGATTTCTTGGGGGCTCGAGATTCGTACACAGGTGATTAGAGTATGCTATTCAAGGCATCGTCGTCGTACGGATTTGCTAGATTTCTCAGCCCTGCAGTGTTCTCTCCATTAGAAATTGATAGTCGAGGCACTAGTGAGCATTGTTGACTCGTCGTTGCTATTACGACAAATCTCTCGAGGACGTGGACCATTTCCCATATCTTGGCAACAAATTTTAATTCCAGGCTGACATCCAAAACCGCTTAAAATGCGCTGTTAACGCCCATGACTGTCTTCATACTCGTGTGTTTCAGGGGAGAATCATCCAGGCAGTCACTAATAAACATGCTCTCGACTCTATACTACGCCTCAATCACTTGGACGACATATTGCCCATACCTAATGCCACTGGAGAATTTCACCAACGCTTCTTAGAGAACATTTTGAATATCTTCAAGGAGGAATATAGTACCAACGTCAGCGTTTTCCTGGATACCATCATCTCCAGCGTCATACTTACAGCTGGTTCCTAATGATGATTCATTAGGAACCAACTGATATGTTTGCGCCACATCCTCAGGATGTCGGATTCTCGGTTGCCAAAACAGCTCTTCTTTGAGCAGCTAAAATAAGGGGAAGTGAAGACAAGAGGCAAGAAGAAAAGTGATACAAGAATCTTTTTAAAGCAAACTTTAAAAGGTGTTGCATCAATACAGGCACATGGGAGACCAAGGTTAAGTACAGTCAGATCATGGCCGCTGGCACAGCAACATTCGAGGCCAACCCACTTGCAGACCACGAGGACAATAGAAGGAGAATTATGGGAGAGAAAAATGCCCTCGATGCAAACTTCTACACGAAAATGGGCTGATGTGGACACACTGCGCAATCCAGGATCGGCATTGCCATCACTGTCATACACACAAAACTCAAAACACAACGACCATCCCCACTATGGAACGGTAGAGAAGAAGGATATAGAGAAAACTACCCTCAACATCATAATAGATTCGTTATTTTATATAAATAACCTTGTTTTTTTAAATTGTATATAAAAGTATATGCTCAGACCTGAAAAGACCTTTATTCAGAGAATTAACACTAGCATTCTATATATAAATACATACATAATTGAGCGTCCAATAAATATTCTCTTTCTTCTTTAAATATTGAGTTGGGAAACAACTTTAGTTAAGAAAATAAATTTCTTTTCCTCAATTCGTCGGTTAAGTATTCACAGCTTTTTTGTGGTCTCCTGATATTAGTTGTTTCCAGAACAAGATTTCATCTCTTCTGTTGAAGTATATAGATTAGTGTCTTACTTGGGATATACACATTTCGTAAGGGGCACTATTTATTGTTATAAATATAACTATACTTATACCGAATAGATCTTATTTTTACTTAGATCAGAGTTTACTTGTAATAATTAGTATCCTCATGCCAGATTGTTATTTGGCTGAAAACACTATAAATAATTTCTCCCACTTTTTTCTATGCCTAAGCCTAAACGTAGATTCCATGAACATAGCTTCTCTCTTAGAACTACACCTATGTGGAACTTTCTTCCGTTTACCTGCTTTCCAGCTGACTAAAATATGACCGTCTTCAAGGCCAACGTAAACAAGTTCTTGATGAGTCGTTCCACTTAAGTAATCCAATTTACCAAATCTACACTTCTAACGATTTCTATGATATTGTCCTTTTGACGACTGTACACTCTTTAATCTTAATCCTCGAGTCGCTTCTGATAAGTGGTGGTTCCCTTGTTAAAAACAATCTATTTACAGAAATACGTTATGCACTGGAAGTTACAGTGAACATCTGTGCCTATAAAGATATATGTTTCAAAGGTGGTGAATTCTGTTGAACATAAGCTGGAGGTGCGCACACGCATATGGAGCTGGATGTACACACGCAGTCATAACAATTGAAAGAAGAGTAACGGAGCTTTGAAAGCAACATTCTACAACTGACAAGTTTTGAAAACTGTCATATTGAAATTCCTATCTAAATTGTTTGTAAATAAAAACAAATGTCAGCCAAGAAAAAGCAGTCAGAGAAAAGACGGACACTGAGACGACCAGTCGTCATTTTGTGCCACCCACTACACTCCACCACGCCCCATCTCTCTCTCTTTATCTTTCTCTCTCTCTTTCTCTCTCTTTTTCTCTCTCTTTATCTCTCTTTATCTCTCTCTCTCTCCATAGTACATTGAGATAGAATTGCACAAAAAAATTGGCATTCCTTTTTTATAATCTTATGTCGTGTTTTTTTTTTTTTTTTTTTGTGAAATAACTAATTGTCTTATATGCATTCGTCAAGAACTGGAAACTCTGTTTAAGAAAGTACATAGACGACAGGATAAAAATTAAAGAACTACAGTATAACGTAACGATTCTAAATGCTACATGACTTTGATAAAGACTATCAGATCAGCAATTAGTAGTGTAAAAACGTAAGATCAAAGATATATATATATATATATATATATATATATATATATATATATATATATAATGGGTGTGTTTTAATTGAGTCAACCTCACCCCTATTTTCAGGTTCTAGGTTCAATCTTTGGCTTGGGAGAGATGCTAGTCTAGCGGCACTGATGAGTTGTGATACAACGAAACAGAACTGTATATCGATGACTACAAATATATATATATATATATATATATATATATATATATCAGTTGACTGACAAAATCGCAAAAAGTTTGGAGCCTCGCCGAAAAATATGGTCATGTTAACGAGATCTCACAACAGTGGGGAGGAAAACGCATTAATACCTGCGGTGTTTTGTGATTGTTGATTATCGCTTCTCGTGTTGTCACTAGAGCATAACCATAATCGATCAGTAAGTGGCACTCTAGAGACACGAGATTAAATCGTTTGCCACTTTAATCTTCTATTGTAAAGATGATAGTTTCATCTTTATTCTATGTTTTTATTAGCGAAGGGAATCGAAAGATAGCAATCATCTTTGAAGAAACTACACACACTAATATAAACGCATAGATATAGACATCCATGGATTAGTTACATAAAAAATATCGGTGTTTTGTGAATTTTACATATAACATATTTTTGTCGTAAAAAATTAAGGAAACGTGGATGATAAGCAGTAAATATAGGGGAGAGTGATATATATATATATATATATATATATATATATATCATTCTCACCAATCTTCAATGCGTATGTGGGTGTGTGAAACTCCCGTGGATTAGTGTCAACAGTTAGGAATTTTCATACAAAATTTATACAGACGTTTCACGTTGCTATTTTGAGACTAAGGTTCGAACGGTGTTTACGACTAGAAATGATTTTCCATCCTTTCGAAATGATGGCATCCCTACCACCTAATACAATATGGTGTGTTATTGTTTCAACGGTCAGCGCGAGACTGACATCGTGGGGCATACCATTCAGGGTTTGGAGGTTAGAATTTCCAAACATGTCCTCCTTCGATACGTAGAAAGAAAAAAAGTTGTCAATATTCGGGCGTGCACAGGCTAATAAGTCGGTCGTCGGTGAAAATTTATTGCGGTACCAGATCTGCACTGGAGTGCATGGATTAAACTTTGTCTATCTTACTCAGTGCACGCTTAAACATCAACTTAAATATTGCTGGAGCGATATCTATTAATTTGGGCCAACCGTCTCTGTGTAAACAGAAGGAACAAACCAATAATTTGGTGTTCGATGATACTGTTTCCTTTTCTCCTTTCCACCATATTATTTTTTCTTACCCTTGAAACTAATTTATGGACTTTTTGTATCTCAGTTTTAAACGATGTTCGCCAACTTCCGTTGTCGGCTGAAAGACATCTCTATAGTTACACCATTCTGTCTTAAGATCTAATCAGAAAATAAAGAAAACATATTTTATAAGTATATATTCTTTTCTTTTCGTTGTCAAATATTTCTTCTTTAATAATATAGAGTTCAATTATAAAGAAACCCCAACAATTGATAATAATGATACTCTATCGAGTATTATTTCCATGTTACACACACACACACACATATGTATATATATATAGATATATAGAGACAGAGAGATATGCGTGCATGCATGTATATATGAATATATATATTTGTGTGCGTGTGTCGATGTGATAAAGCCGTATATATATGTATATATATATATATATATATATATATATATATATATATTCATATATATATATATACGGCTAAACCACGTCGACACACGCACACGGACATATATATATATATATATATATATATAAATATATATATATATATAATTATATATATAATTATATATATATATATATATATATAAATATATCCATATATACATACACACACATAAATGTCATATTAAAATAATACATGATAGAGTGAAATTATTATCAAATGTTTAGTTTTCAGTATATATATATATATATATATATATATATATATATATATATATATATATATATATATATATATATATATATATATACGGCTGAATCACGTCGATACACCGCTTGTCGTCATCAGCAGATGGGTAACCATTTGGTAATTCTAGGTGATGCATGTGCTCTCCGGTTATCTCGGCATTGTTTCCAGTCGTCCAGAATCTCCACGCGTATTTAACCATGTCGATTGAGGAGAGGTGTGTTTAGGAATATACACATATCAAATTATTAACGAGATAACATTTTTTACAAATTTCAGAAACTTATCGGTAGATTCGTATTAAAAGCTTCGCAAACGTTGGCAATGCTGAGCTGCGCGTACTGTGAATTTTTTGTTACCGTTCCGCGCAATGTTAGCAACTTGCCATCGTAATTTCTTAATCCACGGTATTGGAGGTGTGTCAAATTATTAACAAGGCTGTTTGTTTCGTCAATAAAATGGGTCTAAAAGGTGATTTGAGCAGTTCTGAAATGAGTACGATTACAAAACAGCTAGCAAAAGGTAAAGCTTCCCTCGAAATATCTAAAATGATAGGAAGGTACCATCAAACTGTGAGGAACGTTGTCAAGGAACCTAAGAGGTTTGTAAGAGAGCTGATAAAGGTAAATATAGAAGCCGTTCTCTACTCCAATTTTAACGTGAAGTTGTTAAGAACCCTGGCAAGACAAGTCGAGAAGTCTTTGACCAAGCTGGATTGAAGAATGTCTCAAAAATACTCGTTGTCGCCTTATAAAATAAGCGGCAAAGTCTCTTAAGCCTGTGGCAAAGCTTTTATTAAAGCAACATCACATACAAAACCGATTGAAATGGACAGAGGACAACCTGAAAACGGATTTTCCAAAGTTTTATTCACTGATGAAGTGCGTGTCACTCTTGATGGCCTAGGTGGCTGGAGCAAGGGATGAGTCCTATATCGACGACATCGTCATCAGCATTTAAGGCGCCAACAAAATAGTGGTGGGATAATGATTTTGGCTGGGATTATCGGAGCTACTATAGTTGGCCCATGGATAGTCCCAGAAGGCGTAAAGATGACGTCAAATGCCTACATATCTTTTCTGAAGGAGCACTTTGAACCATTGCTGAAGAAGCAAAGGTTGGCGTTAAGAAGAACCATTATTTTTATGCAAAATAATGCTCCGTCGCCTGCAGCAAACAAAAGCAAAGAGTATTTTCAACAAGTGGTGTTCTCTGGGTTACTGCGAATTCCCCAAATTTGAACCCAATTGAGAACCTTTGGAGTATCGTGAAGCAATGCCTCTATGCAAGTGCATGCCAATTTAAGAGCAAAGATGGGTTGTGGGATACTCTCCAAGAGGTATCGAAAGGAATAACTGTTGACGAAATCATAAATTTGACTAATTCTGTGGGGCAAGGTCTTTTACATGGCATTCATAAAAAATGATCGCATATCCGCTACTAGTTATGTAAACGTAGAAATTGCTATGTAGTTAGTGTGTTCTAAGTATTTTTCCTAGTTTATTTAATGTTTGACAATTATTTCAATACACATGTTTTGGGTATATTATGTTTTTTCTCAACCTCGTTAATAACTTGACCCACTGAAACCAACGGATATTCCTATCTCCTGCTATAGTTTCCCTAATACTGCTTTAAATACTTTTATTTTCTGACTGGAGTAGCTGAAGAGTATTGTAAGCACTTTCTCAATGTTTCATGGATTTTTATTCACCCGTTCCTTCAATATTAAAAAAGAATGCAAACTCGTTAATTATTGATACGCAGTATATATATATATATATATATATATATATATATATTGAATAAGTACATGGTATATTGAATAAGTACATGGCACATGAACCGAGTTGCGTTGTGGAAAGATGACACTATGCCAGAACTGGTTCGTTTAAAGGACTCCAACCCGCAAATAAACTTATGATTATGTAGCTCATTATATAAGGCTGAGATAAGATTGTTGTGATGTGTTTTCTTAAGATTTAATTGGTAGACTCCTACCAATAGAAAACAATGTTTAAAAGAACGTTGACTGATAAGAGAATGTGCTTCCACGACCATATAATTGGAGAAAATAAAATGTTTACGGAGAAATATTTCTAGCCAGTGTGGACAAAAACAGAAATGTAAAACGTGAACGTTAGATAATTTTTGAAAAACTTTTTTACAGTCTATACTAAAACCATTAGTGCTGGTGTAATTTATTGAAGGATAAACCCTTCTATACTGAGTTATTAATATTATATTGTGTATACATTAGTCGTTAAGTCAGGAAAGGGTGTCCGCGAAAATGGAAATGGAATAAAGCTCGAACTACACGTTAATCAATCCTAAAAATATCCGTTCTGGTAAGGTCAAATAATAGGAATCCCTCTAGACGGAAACCATTTTGGTCTTCCATAATATTTAGAAGAGTAATAAGAGTAATACTAGAACTAATGGAAGACAGAATATACTACTAATATTAAATATAGTCTTCATACAAACCTCACTACTACTATTACTACTACTACTACTACTACTACTAGTACTACTGCTAACAAGACAACGAATTAAGAAAGAATTAGTTGGAAAGTTAAATTTTCTTTGAAAGTTGGAATCGGAAAGATTAAATAAATGTGTAAAGTAAGAATTTTTTTTATTTCAGACACAAGTTACTTTGGACACAATAGTTCGAAGGCCTCAAATATACGTTTGGTTCAACATATTAAGTGGGAAATTGCCGCCACGATCATAAAGACAAGAACAAAAATTGTAAAGCGCCAAAACTGTCGAAACTCGTGTTTGCAGTTTTTGCTTTGATTGAATACAAAGCCGTTTAACTGCAAAGTTAAACGTACTTTTCGAAGTAAAAAAAATCTTAATATGAGCATCTTATTGTATAATAATGCAGAGTATAGGCCGTGTCAAAATAATAGCAATATTGTATAGAAGTCTGTTTCTTATATGGTTAAGTGTAATACGTTGAAAAAATTCAAGTATTTTGTATTAGCGATAAGAGAAAGATGAATTATTCTGCAATTGCGATAAGAAAGCGTATAAACAAAAGCAACGCGAGTTAAACGATAAATATATAAACGCTATCAACGTGTCCAAAGTGAATCGTTGCTTGAATCATTCACCGAATCAACTATGCATGATAAGCAATAATCCACAAAAAAATGATGTGTGTAATGTTTTATGACCGTAACTAGAACAAAAAAGAAAAAAACAATATAGTCATCCTACTCTTAGTATCCAATGATAGAAAGTCGTGGAAGCGAACCATTACTTAATATAGATGTTCACTCGTCATATATGCGTGTAAACAACGTGTACGTAGACACATTAATGTGTAAGAAACTACAAGTCGTCATGTGTTTTACTCTGTGTGAATGAAACTGGACAGTCTTAGATAAAGCTGACAAAATGTTGGTTCCATTATTCATTAGGAAATACACAAACGGATCTGTTTTGTGTGTTGACTGACGTTATCTTGTATAGTGTTCAATCGTTCGAAAATACCGTGAATTTAGTGATTTTAAGCGATCTTAATCGTCTTTTAATCGTCTTTTAATCGTTTTTTCAATTCATCTCGCTACTTTCATTTTTCAATTTAATTTTTTATTTTTTACTAATCGCCTGACGATGACCAATGGAGGGCGAAAACCATCGCGATTACGGGAAATTTCTTTTTTCACTCAGAAAAAAACGTTCGGAAAATGGTCCGACAAAGAGAAAAGGAGGATTACAAGAAAAATAAGCAAAAGCTGGGTGTGCTATTTAATGAAACGTGCATATATATATATATATATATATATATATATATATATATATATATATATATATATATATATATATATGCACACACACACGCAGGAGGGGCGTTCCATAATAATTTCACCCTATTTTTAGTCTTCCCGAATATATCAGAGGGAACTGCAATTTGCATTGTTATAAAGGCTGATCGTATGGATTAAGGACAATAAAAATTAATTTCTCTGTTGCAGATATTGTCGGTATGAGAAGACTAAAAAAATAAACCCATGTGTAAAAAAAAACATATCGAAGCACAATAAATTCGTTTGTGTTAATGGAATCATTCCGTTCTTTTTTCACTTTTACCTTTTACTTTTTTAGTTAAAACATATGAGGTCTTAATTTTGGAACGGAACTCGTATATATATATATATATATATATATATATATATATATATATATATATATATATATCGCCTCGGAGATTTTTTTTACAAGGTAGTCACCACTTACCACGGCCTGAAAGCCACTCAGGGATAAGGGGTATTGTGTGTACAGTACGTTAGCGTTGGAGATTTGATAAAGTGTCTTAGTCAAGGGGACGGTTCATCAGGAATTTGTTTACATTGGACTTGAAGACATCCAGGTTGTAGTCAGGTGAAAAACAGGCAACCGGAACTGAGTTCCAAAGGCGTGCATTTCTAAGAAAGAAGCTTTGTTCATGGAACCTACGTTTTGATTTTGGCACAGATAAGGAGTGGGGAAAATTTTTGACAGTGGTTTCAGCTAGGTGGGTGTTTATCGTGAAAGATTGGCGAGGGCGGACCAGAGATTGGAATTCAGACGAGCACCTGCCATGGTAGTTCCGATAAAATAAAGATAGGCTCACAACGTCTCTTCTGTGGGAGAGAGGTTCCAGGGAAGAGAAAAGGGCATCCCCCACTAGGCCACGAAGCTTATTTTGTATTCTGTCAAGGCAGGATAGGCTGTTTTTAGCAGCTCCTCCCCAGATGTGGCAGCAGTACTCCATCCTTGGACGTACTTGGCTTTTATACAGATAGAGAATTTCATCAGAGGTGAGATATCTTCTGGAGCGATAGACGGATCCTACCATTTTTCCAGCGACCTTGGCAACTGAATTGATGTACGTGTTCTATTTCAGGTCAGGAGTAAAGTTCAAGCCCAGAAGCTTATCAAAACATGGAGCTTCCCCTGGTCGAGAGCCACCCATTTCAAGTGATGCCAAATGGAGATCAGAGCGTACATGATGTAAAGATAGGGGCTTGGTTTTCTATGCATTAAAAGTAACCAGCCACCTCCTACTGTACCACGCGTTCAAGATCAGAGGAGAGAGAATCTGAGAGAACTTTGTCATTTACGGCCGTTGATGTGTTGCCATAGATGGTCGTGTTATCAGCATAGATGTCAACAAATGATTTAAGTATGTGTTTTGGGAGATCATTGATGTAGATCAGGAAGAGAATTGGGCCTAGAAGTGACCCCTGAGGGAATCCATCATTAATATTGAGGACCTCTTATTTCTGCACATCAACCACTATGAGCCTATCGGAGAGAAATGAGTTAATGATAGAGAATACATTTCCAGTTATACCGTAGCTGGAAATCTTGTGAAGTAGGCCCTTATGGCTTACCTTTTCGAAGGCCTTTGATATGTTAAGAGCTATTGCCCTAGAGAAGAGACCTTTGTCAAGAGATTCGCAAATCCTATGAGATATGACAGTTAGCACATCTGCTGTAAATATAGCAGAACGGAAACCATATTGCATATCACTAAGAAGGTTATTTCTGCTGAGGTGGTTGACTATTTCTCTATTTAATATGGATTTCAGCAACTTACTCATCACACACAGTTGACTTATTGGTTTGTACTGAGAGGGAAATGACTTATCACCTGAATTCTTAAATACAGGGCATACTGATGAGGTTTTCCATGGGGTTGGGAAACACTTCTCTCTAAGGCAACGCTTAAACAATTTTGTAAGTATGGAGACAAGTTCTGGTTGAAGCTTTTTCAGCACAATGATTGGAATGCCGTCACGGCCAGTTTCTTTACTGGAATCAAGGTTCTTGATTAGCTTGGCGACCGCACGCACAGATATTTGTATGTTGCATAGCGTGTTGTCTATTTTAGGAAGAAATACGGTTGTTGATGGCCTTCGTCGCATAGGGTAGAATTAGCTGCAAAGTTCTTGGCAAATAGTTTGGCCTTGCCTGATGCTGACGAGATGACCTCAGGTCCGTTTATGATGGTTGGGATAGAACGGGCGCTTTTGTTCAGGATCCTGTTTGCTATTTGCCAAAAATGGTTGGAACCAAGCCGCTGCTCAGCTACTTCGGATTTAACGGACTGAGCATATAGCACTCTTGCATTTTTTTTTTACTCTTTTGCAGTGGTTGCTGGCAGTCCTGAAGGCAGCTTTAGTCTCAGTGCATCTATTACGTTGGTAGCTATGGAAAAAGTGATTTCTGTGCGCGATGGCAGCACCACGTTTCTGGGAGAACCATGGCTGGTTGTTGAGTTTTTGTTGGATTTTTTTGGATGGTATGAATCGGTCTATGCCTACAATTAGCCATTTGGTCAGGTCTGATACTCTGGAGGACACGTCTTTTCAAACATGGAATGCAGGGTAGATCGGATATGAATGTACGGAAGCTATCGCAGTCAGCGGCAGTGTATCGATATACAGTGCGGTGGAGAGGTACATCTGAAGGCTTATTGCATTTCGTTTTTATCTTAACTGATACAACCGAGTGGTCGGAAGATCCCAGAGGAGACAGAACGGAACTTGAACATAGATCAGGAGAAGTTGTGAGAAAAAGGTCTAGAAGGCTAGCATACTGACCGGAAGTATCGGGCACACGGGTGGGTTCCTGAACAATCTATGTGAGGTCATAGGCAATGGCAAAATCATGACATAACCTCACCTCATCATCTATCTTGTTAGAGTGCGTAAGCCATTCCACATTGTGGACATTGAAGTCACCACAAATGTGGATGTTAGCTGAAGGGTGAGCATAGAGGATGTGGTCAAATTTTTCAGATATGCTCTTAAAGATAGTAACTACGCTATTGTGGGGGCGATAGAGAGCAAATATAAATGCGATGGTGTAAGCAAGTGCAATCCGCAAGCACATATAAGGTAAATTAGGGTCTTCTTTGGAGATATCCCTACCACACGGAAAGCCATCTTTAATGTAGGCACATATTCCATGTCCATGGCGATCTTGGGGGTCAGATTTAGATCTTAAGTTAGAGTATCCTTTAATTATGAATTCCTCAAGGGAAGTGGTCGGAGTTATATCAGTTTCCCTTAGGAGGAATATGTCTAGTTTCGTCTCCTCTAATTGGATTTTAACCTCTGGAAGGTTGGAACGTAGACCTCTGATGTTGGAGAAGGAGACATGGTTGTAGGGGTCTACGTTGGAGGATGTGGTTCTAGGTTTACACGTGCCATTTTTCTGGAGGTATTTCATGTTGAGGATTGGGATTTGTGGAACAGGTCGACAGACTTGGTTAGAGCAGGATAGAGAGGGAAAGTAAGAGAGAAAAAGAGAGGATTTTTTTAGCCATGATAAGGTAAAGCCGTAACAATCACCCATTAGTATGGCATCGAGAGGCCCCACTAGAAACTACTGCATGGTCCAGATTCCATTCACCAAATAGCAATACAGCAGCCCAATTATTTTGCACCTGCTGATAGGACGGCCTCCTTAGTGGTTAATCAGCCTCGTCAGACCTTACAGAAATGGTTGTTAGCATTTGGAAGAAGTATTTTAGAGGAAATACGAGAAAAAAGGGTGTAAGAGATAATAAGGAGGAGGGAGACGGGTATCGGCAATACTTAAGTTTTGAAGGTTAAAATACTTTAGATTGTAGTGTGTGGGGGTAGCAGATTCAGGTAGGCGTGGGTGCAGATATATGGATATAGGGAAAAGGAGGTGGAGAGAGGGTAGTAAAAAGGGATAAGGATAGGAGGGGGAGGAATTTACAATTGTTAGGTTTTAAAATTTTGACTGCTTTTTGATGTTTAGCTAGTATATGAAATAGATGAGAGAGGGGAGAGAGAGAAAGGGTTTGTGTAAGTGTCATATGTGTTTTTCAAGTAAAGGGTTCCATTTAGAATGTTCGTCGCTATAATTCGACTCGTTCATTTCAGTTGAAAATGAGTTGTTTACGTAGTTAACACAGGCGCAAATACGCATACATACAGGCATATACATATGTACATTTCTACACATCTACATACAGACACATACGCACATACGCATATATATATAAACAATGTATATACAGACATACATGAATCTATATGCAGACATGCACACATATACACACAACTCCTATACACATATACATTCTCAGATACACGTATATACATATATACATATATATACACACACCTACATATATACATATACGTGGAAATATAGATCTTCAGTGGAAGTAGATGTACGTATACATACATGCATAAATGTATATATATATGCATATAAATATATAAAATAAAACACATATTAGCTCTGCAATAGTATTGAGAACTCTCTTCAGGTTTTTAATAATTACCAGTTTTACTATATATATATATATATTTGGTCATAACTAGTTTATTATATTCAAGAAATCACATCAAAACACTAGGGTATTTGGCTTTTTTTTCTCCGTTGACTGTAAAATGCTGAGAAAAACAATTGAATGTCCTCTGTTTTTTTTAGTCACCCTGTATATATATATATATATATATATATATATATATATATATATATATATATATATAATTTTTACAGTATGAAAAGGTTAGTAATTGCAATTAAGAATAGGAAATTGGATCAAATGTTTGTAAAATGCCTTCTTCCTAAGATTAAGGGTGGTGGTGTTTGATCAACACTACTGGTTTTATGTAATATACTGTTTTGTTTTTAAATCCCCGAAACAGTGTTTCATGGTAAACAACTGATGATCCCTTGAAAAATAAATTATTGGTATTATAGTTAATTCGAGAGCGAGTTGATGCAGTGATTGCAGGTGATTAAATGACTTTCTGACTAGATGGTTTTCTAACGAATGATGAAAAATATTTTTTTGTATAGTTTTAAAGGTTAAAAACTTCAAAGACTATATGTATATCAGGTGTTTATATATATATATATATATATATATATATATATATATATATATATATATATATTTCAGATTCGAAGAATAAGTAATCAGGCAATTTCAGAAATCGAGCAAACTGTACAACAATTATATTATATTTGTTTAATAAAAGCAAATTGAAAACTTTTTTTTTATTCAACTACACATCAAATACGGCTTCTAGATTTTATCATCACGTGTTTATATCTGCTTAAATCATATTTTCTGAACTACTCCTGACATTTCTATTAACATGTTTTTTAACGCATTTTTCTTTCTTAGGTTAGCGAGCCTCACGGGAATTTGTGCGTTTGATTTGTTAAAAAGATGTTATTTTTATTATTTATCTATTATCTCCAACGGTTCTTATATCATTTTTTTTATCATGCAATAAACGAAAACGAAGTCCTCTTTAAACTGTTGTAACAAATGGCGGAACAAAATATGCTTTGTAACTTCTGCTCTCGCTATTTATCTACATATATCATTAAAATATGCATATAAAATAATAAAGCAAATTATTAATGAAATATTATCATTGTTGATGACCTTAACACAAAAGAACAGAGACTGTTCTTCTTTTAAATTTTAAAGTATACAATTTGTTGCGGTATTCGATAAAGGCGGCGCAGATTTCAGACAAGCAATGTTCATTCTAAACACCTATAGCACTTAAAAAGTGTTGGTTCTGTTGCTACGTTTTTTGGTTGGTTGTTTTTGTTTTACGGCATATCAGCCCTTTAAAGGTTATTTAATGCCGAATCCAAAGATTTTGAAGACATTATTTTTAACAGAATATCTTTGTTCTTTTCAAGTCGGTTTCTATTTAACCCATAGTTTGGACCCTAACAGGTACTGTCACTTCGGGACAGAGTGGACCTGGGAGCCATGGCAATTAAAGGGTGGCTCAATACTCCCCAAAGGCCGCAAGCTGGGGGCTCACCACTGGATGTAGTTTAAGTTTAATTCTCTATCTATATAAAAGCCAAGTACGTCCAAGGGTGGAATACTGCTGCCATATCTGGGCAGGAGCTGCTAAAAAAACCTATCCTGCCTTGACAGAGTACAAAATAGACTTCGTGTCTTAGTGGGGGATGCCCTTTTCTCTACCCTGCAACCTCTCTCCCACAGAAGAGACGTTGCGAGCCTATCCTTGTTTTATCGTTATTTCCATGACAGGTGCTCGTCTGAATTCCAATCTCTGGTCCCCCCTCGCCAATCTTTCACGAAAAACACCTGTCTAGCCGAATCCACTGTGAAAAATTTCCCCCACTCCTTATCTGTGCCTAAATCAAAACGTGGATTCCATGAACAAAGCTGCTTTCTTAGAACTGCACGCCTGTGGAACTCTGTTCCGTTTGCCTGCTTCCCACCTGACTACAACTTGGATGTCTTCAAGTTCAACGTTAACAAATTCCTAATGAACCGCCCCCTTAAGTAAACACTTCATCAAATCTCCACACTAACGTAATGTACTTGCAATAACCCTTATCCCTGAGTGGCTTCCGGGTCGTGATAAGTGGTGACCACTGTGTAAAAAAAAAAAAAAGGTTATATCAAGGACAGTGTTGCTAGGAAAAGTGCACATGTATAATTTCAATAGTTTTGGAGGAGGAATTAGTACGCACACACACAGGCATACACGTGCGCGCGCGCGGGGAAGACGGTGTTCTTAGTACAATTTTTTTTTCAGGTTACAATATGGAATACGATGTTTTTCTGGGCGCTTGTTACGGTATTTTCCCCGCCTTACGGTGTTATTTATAATGGTATTTGATTGTATGCATGTGTGTTATATACAGTAATATTTTTGTAACTAATTTTAATGCCGCATCCCTGCGTTTTACCACACACACACACACACACACACATACACACACACACACACACATATATATATATATATATATATATATATATATATATATATATATATATATATATATATAGCACTGTATTATAAAGAATTAAGAATTTAGTAGTACATTCTGCTTTTTATATTGTAGACAAAATTAAAGGATTTAAAGTTGGATGGGTTAATTAATGATATGAAGATTTTGACATCACCTCACAAAAATATTCATGATTTTATAGCTTTTAAATAGATGTCGTGACTTACCAAACGATATAGTAATAATTAAGTTGACTATAAATTGTATTTGTTTTATATAATATGTAAAAGACGCTAAACGTTAAAACACAATACGCCTCCAAAAAAAAAAAAAAAAACGGTAAAAATAACACGGAGAAAGCAGACTGCGTACAGCTAGACATTCACTAAACAAATCTTGACGAGACTGAACCAGTTTTATGCGTGTTGGTTTCTTAATACACTGCGCAGTAACCGATACGTTCTTTTCTATTTCATTTTGGTGTATTTTGTCGATGCTAAAAATGTATTTTACTATTCATCACTTTGGAATTCCTACACTATTTTATCCGTTTTTGCTTTTATTGCATTTTTTATGTATGTCTTTATTTAAAAAAAAAACAAAAAATCTTCTTCGTACTTCGCTTTTTACACGACTGATCAAATTTCTCAGCTTCATTATTGCGCCATTGTTTCGTACTCATATTTTCTTATCATTTTTGCAATATTTTCCGGCATATTTTTCCTTCGATTTTTACTGTTTTTAAATTTTATTCAATGTTCTTTCTCACTTTTTGGATTTTTTTTTTTTTTGCTGCAATGTTATTTTTTTCTGATTTTTTTTCATTTTACGTCAGTTCTGAATATTAATCGCTATTAAATTTTCTTTTATAAAAATGAAAGTATTTCATTTGAAAGAATTCAAGTAAAAATATACTTTTTGACATCGATTTACAAGCTTTAGTCTTTTTTGTATAAAATAAACAAAATATTAATTACGATTGCACTGTTTTGGTGTTATCGACAGTGTAACCCGGATATAAGAGGCTTCTTCTCCGGCCCATACAGATTTCTTATATCCGTGTTCCACTTATATCCTGGGTTCTTATATCGGGGTTACACTGTACATTAACACAGGCTCTAATTTAGGACTAGAAAAATCTCTCTCATATTCGTCTTTCTTATATTCGGGTCTCTCGTATCCGGATTACACTGTATTACATTATTGAACTCATCATATTTTTATTTGTAGTTGATGCAAGATTGTTCCTTGTGTTCCTACTAAATTCAAGTCTCTGGTTTACGTATTTTACTCACACCACGGTCAACTAATACTAACTGAACTAATCGGTCAATCCTGTAGAACCGGAAGCAAACAAACTTTATAACTTAAAATTTATAACTTATTATAGCCCAAATGGTTACTTATATAGCATTGATCAGCTTCAGGGCTGCTTAACACTGATGCAAATCGGAACCGGTGTTGTAACGTGATTATGTCATATATTTATTCGTATATACAATAAATAGTGATACAAGACGTTGTTGAGGTTAATTAACGTATACTAATGTATGCTTATCCAACCTTAAGCAGCCCAAACGTAATATATCTTTTAACAAGCATTTATCATAGATTACACCTATTTTTCACAATGCCCTATATTTTTCAGCTGGTTCGTTTAGTGTAACGAGATGTCGTGATGGCAGTGAATAGTGGTGAAGAAATGTATGACTGGTTATATGTAGCAATAAAAAAAACGCGTTGATGAAATTCAACTACAATATTTAGAGATTTGATAAATATGCACAAAATTTGTTTTAACTTAGTTAAAGTATGCACAAAAACAATTGCCTGCGGACAAAAAGAAACATTTATATATTGAATATCTACAGGATCAGTATATGCCAAAGCGACTTTTGTTACTTGATAAAAAAAGGCGCCTTCTTTGGTTGCCTAAGCTTTGCATGATACAGGAAATAGTAATGTATGAAAAATCATTGTAACGTCTTGTTAAGTGTTGAGACATTATATTGAACAAAGATGGCGGCTGTAAATCGGCGAAGAATCAATGCAGTCACTATCCCGAGCGTTGAGTAAATCTTAGTAACAAAGATGGTGGCGAAGAATCAATGTAGTTAAGATTTCGAGTGTTGAGTACTTCTTAGTAACAAAGAGGCGGCGACAGATTCAATGTAGTCGCGATGCAGTCGTTTTGAGATAGAGTTTGACAGCGAAATGAATTGAATCCAAAATTCGATATTTTTTTTATAATAATGTTCGAAGCTGCTGATTGATTTATTGTCATAAACGTGACTATAAAAACGATCGTCGAAATCATTGGAGTCATATCCTCGCCCGTAATCAAAACACATTTTAATACATTTAATAAAGCAGGGTATGAAAACTTCTTTTGTGTTTTTAAGTATTCAATTGTTGAAATATGTTAAGAAGAACAGATACACGGTAATACTTAAGGAATTCCATAATCGAAAAATAAGTAGATTTTTTTTACATGCATGTACCGAACTCTCTCAGCCAATAAAATGCACTAAACCCGTTATTCAAGGTACTCACCATTTTTTTCTGGTTACCTATCTAACGCATTTCATGGTGCCTATCTTATCGTAATTTATTCAAATATCTGTTATATATTATTCAACTGTATAACTGCGCAGTTTACGTATTATTATAAAAAAGCAGGCTCCTTCAGTCTAGGACAGACTATGGATACCCACGAAGGGTTGCTGAAATTTTTGTGGTAGGAGATGCGCAATCTCCAACCACACATCTCCTGAGTCGACATTGTTAAATGCCTGTGGCAAGTGAAGTACAGGACGTCTGGAAACAAATGCCGAGATAAGCGGAGAACACATACAGCGCCTAGAATTCCCAAATGGTCACCCATCTGATATTAACCAGGCTCAACGTTGCTTACCTTCGGTGATCTGACGTGAATCGGTGAGTCAACGCGATTATGCCGTATATCACGTATTATTATACACTTAGAGCAAAGAGGGTAGAAATGTAGATTCGAAAGCCAAATAGACATTTTCAGATTTTCCACACCGTGCATATGTACATCCGTTGTAATATAAATATTCATACACCAGCATATGCGCATATCATTCAAAATAATAATGCCCCATTTGGTAAAGCATATGGGGCTGTGTATGCATACGGTTATATATTTATAGCTAGAAGTCAAATCGAATATCTTTAGATAAACATCGTAAATCGCCCGACCCCAGTCCGCTAAAGATGTCCACGAATATGCTTATTTCTTTTTAACGAGATGTTCCGGCTGACGACTATTTCTAGTGTACAAACACTTGATGAAATCTGTGACCATCGCTCTTGAACGTGATCAAATGAATTCCAAATATCCAATATGGATTTGCTCGGATTAACGTACACGACATAACTTAATTCATGCGAAAATAGACGTGGAAATTGCTTTTCAAGTCGAGAGCGAATTTTCATTTGAAATGAAAATGATATTTTCCCCTCGTTTCGTTTTGAACTCTTTTGTCATGGAAGGGTAATTTAAAGCATGATGTCGTCAAAGTGCAAAGTTTCTTTGGTGTTCTGGTCAGAAGTAAAATACAGACTTTACAATTTGTTGGGTGTTGTTTCTTTTAAAATATCTACATCACACTTATCAGAATTAGATTGTTAAAAACTGTTATTTTTTACGAGACAGAAACACCTATATAACCATTTGTAAAAATATCTGCTGTTATTTTGAAACATAGCTTTAATAGTATTCATGAGGATATATTATCGATCCTAAATTCGAAGCCAGATGTTTAAATGTAACGTTTTCTATCCTCGAATTTTGTTCTAAGCTATATGTCATTTACAGAAATTAGTGATACATAACCAATTGCTTTTGTAAAAGTATTGCTATTAACTTCAATAAATAAATAAACCCTGCACTGCTGACATTGCTTGAACAGACACAATGATCTAACACGCAATGCTATGTCTAAGTAAATTGTCTAAAGCGTGAAGAAAATTAACTAGACAATAAAATAATAAAATGATCCCTAAGGTAAAATTCGAACATATATCTGACAATAGCTCAGTGGTTAATAACACGAACTTAAACATGCGGATGGAAATTGTGAAACACATTCCCTTAGGACGTAGTATGTATTCTGTCTTGCTAGAAAGAATTCTTACTAGAAAAATTGGGGGAAAACACATTCTATCAATAATATCATCTGATTCTTATTAAACTGCAATAGTCAAGCATCAATTACGTTATATATATATATATATATATATATATATAATTCTTATTAAACGGCATATATATATATATATATA
>NC_136497.1:90705469-90822969 GCF_053919585.1 Euprymna scolopes
TGTTGAGCTGGATTAAATCCGACGATATGAAATAAAATGGAGGTGGAAGGACCTGAATACTCAACGTTTTGCCCGATGTATGCGGGCTTCTCCAGTTAGTTACTACGCTATTTTATCCCAATTCAATTATCTCTAATTTAAAAAAATAAAAATAAAAAACTTCCTTTGTAATCTCGTGTCATTTTATTTACTTAATCTATCACCGATATATTTCCAGACGCAATTTTTAAATCTCTACGATATTTTAACTTTAAGACGTAATCCACCACACTAGTTTACTCTAATTTATTTTCTCTCATAAAATGTATATATATGTATACATGACATCTAATGTACAATGAAAAACACGTTGCTCTCCCCCATCATTATATATAGCCCCAATCCTCCGACTTTCTCGTCAATGACCATACCTCTTGAAGAAGCCCGCATAAATCGGGCGAAACGTTGAGTATTCAGGTCCTTCCACCTCCATTTTATTTCATATATATATATATATATATATATATATATATATATATATATATATATGATGTTTAAAAGATGATGCAACTTGTTTGCAACTACAAGATGCAAACATTTTAGTAAAAGAAAAGATCATTAAATTTTTTATTATCTTTTTTACATACCATTTTTTCTTATTAGTGTCGAATAGTAAAATACCCATCAATAAAAAAAAGTTTTGTTTGGCTTTAGTACGTAAAATGTCAATTTTCTCCTATTGCATAAAGGTTCCGCTGATGTCAACGCAGGTGATCCTGTTAGTACTCCTTGGTTTCATATATATATATATATATATATATATATATATATATATATATATATATTTGTGTGTGTGCGTGTGTACATATATATATATGTGTGTGTACACACATGCACAGATACATACACACACATATATACATATACATTTATATATACACACATACACACACACACATATAGAATTATTCACACAGATAACAACAAACCTTATCCTCCTCAATCAGAACGACAAACTAAACAACATACTTAAAACAACAAAATAATAAAAAGCAAACGCCAACCCAAAAACTTAAAACACATCCTAACTTCCTCAAAACTCGTCCCACATACTACAAAAGGAGTTACAAAATGCAACAAACCGCGATGTGGAGTATGTGACATAATAATAGAAGGTAATACATACACATTCAAAAACCCAGCACAAACATTCAAAATAAAAAAGGATCTAAATTGCACCTCCAGAAATGTAGCATATGCACTAAGATGCACAACATGCAACAAATCCTACATAGGCGCCACCAAAAATTTCAGCAATAGAGTGGCCTTACATAAAAGCAACATCAAAATTGCAGATAACAGACACCTCTATGTTTCAAAACACGTACACACATGCAGTGGAAACAGCTTCAAAATAATGCCAATCTTCCAAACAGACAATTATTTTTATTTACTTACACAGGAAAAAAACTTCATCACCAAATTCACTCCTGAACTGAGCAGAACCTAATACCATCACACAAAAACATGAAATGCAAGGTACACTCGCATGCACACCCATACACATACACATACACACACCCACACATAAATCAGAACCGACACATTAAAACACACACACGTGCGCGCATACAACCACGCACAGACATAACACCCCTATCTCTAATACAACACACTGAACAATACCAACCCTACTTAACCTCGAAACCAACAACACTAGGAGACACCTAGAACCGTAGTATAATATCTGTTCCAACACCTCGCTCCCTCCTCAGTCAGGGGAGGAGAACCCCCTCATGACTGAAACGACTATCTTCCCTTCTATCATCCCCCTCCCATACCTACACCCCCCCAATGCCCCCCTCTGGGGAACAAAATCTTCCCCACACTAGGAACAGATCCTGGGTCTGGCCGTACCCACATGGGGAGACAAATAAATAGAAACATTAAAAAATCCCCTATTTTAAATACACCCCTCTTTCTAAACAAACATAATATAAGACTAAAACGAAAAAATCACAATACTAAAATCCAAGAATCCAAAAAATAAATATCAAAATAGAATGAAAACACCTCTACCCTTACTTCAGAAGAGCCAGTCCCCCCTCCCACACATACACATTAG
Organism: Euprymna scolopes; assembly: GCF_053919585.1. NCBI lineage: Eukaryota > Metazoa > Mollusca > Cephalopoda > Sepiida > Sepiolidae > Euprymna > Euprymna scolopes. The sequence goes on from NC_136497.1 coordinate 90,707,574, forward strand.
TAACGACCTCGGACCACAGCCGCCTTCCTAAGAAAGCAAATAACCCCAAAATACTATAAAACAATATGCATATTCCCAAACCAATAAAAGCAAACACACACACGCGCACACACATAAACAAACACACACACACACACACACACACACACCCTACCCCACCCTAAAGGAAAAGAAAAAACACATTAGCAGAAAGAAATAGCGACTGACTGACTACAGCCAGGTCAAAATCTCCCTGGACAAACCAAATAAAAAAGCAATAAAAAAAGCAATAAAAATTCAGCATATCAATGTATAATAAACACTTACAAGCCTCCACCCCTTGGAAAAACTTCAAACTAACGAAAATCGCCATTTTTACACATTTGAAAATAATTTCTGACGAGGCCGCATCAGACCGTCTGAAACGTACGTAAACGATTTCAATGACTTAAAAAATTATTACAATGATCCAAACATAATTCTCAATGAAAAACCAAGACACGGAATAATAAAATAATGTTAAAAAATACACATTGTTGGTGACTACTCCCTTATTTAAATATATATATATATATATATATATATATATATATATATATACATGCGTTTTCCTTATAAAAATGCGTTTATAATGCATACATTCTGTTAGGCTATCTTAAAATTGCGAGGGTTTTTAAGCGCAATTTAAATGGATTTACATTTTCAGAGAACATATATGTTTATATATGAATTTATGTATATATATATATATATATATATATATATATATATATGTATATATATATATATGCATACATACGTATGTAGAATTATTTTTTATTCACTTATATTTTCTTTTTATTTATTCATACCTTCTTTAAGAAGTTCATTGTATATACTGAATCAATGACAAATTTGATGATGTCGACAATGCTACAATTTCAATTTATTCTTTCTATTTAGTTGTATATATACATATATATATATATATATATATATATATATATATATATATATATATATAGCTCAGCTCGTTAGGAGAAATGTGTGAGATCAATTCTAAGAGAGGAGACTTCTCTTGACAATATAAAGCTCAACAATATCATAGGAGCTTCTATAGGAGAACAATAGGAATGGGAAATGAACTCACAAAAACTATATATTGGTGAATATAGATCGGTTCATTTATTCCATAAGGGAATACAAGTCATTAGTTGGGGTTAGAAGGGACTTTATGTCAAGGCATTTCGAAGCCTAATGCTTCGTATCGGAAGAGTAGAGAAGATGTTAGTTAACATAGTGGGGGTGTGGCGTCTAGCGTGGTATTCACTAGGAACGAAATAGATCAATTTAAATCATATATCATGTTGGGGGAGTTTTATCCTATTCTAAATAAAGGAGGAGTGTATTATATAGAATGTAATGTAGAAAGGTGTATAGCGTCTTTAACATAGTCTTAAATGTATGTAGTATGTAGTCTATGTTTTCAGTTTACAGTTGGGGTATAGTGTTGATGGGTGGTAATTCTAGTTGATCGGTTTGTAAGATGTCTATTATCTATGGAGGGGCTTTTTTTTTGACAGATGCAACCGAGATGACAACAGCACTATGAAGTGGTATATAATTTTGGGAAGGGTGTTGTGATGATGATTTAAGGCGAAAGGGCGAATCGGTATATACTAAGCAGGGTTGAACAAGAGGGATTACATGGGGTGTTCTGTTCCACGGTTTTAATTTAGTGAGGCGATGGAGGGTTCAGGAGTGTGTTAATGAGCAAGTTATGAGGTGGGTCTGGGTGGGTAGTTGTAAGGCTATAATAATGGATGTTAGAATATCAATATATGTTAGGAAATATGTAGCAATAATTATAGGTTTTCTTTGTTATTTGATATACAGGGAGGGTGATTGGGTATAAGGCAGAGGTAAAATATAGGGTGGCAAAGTTTTCTGAGGTGTATAAAAGGTGTAAATTTTGGATGGGGAAGATTGGCGTGATGGAGTAATAGGGGGAAATGTACTATTAACAACAACAACAAGAACAAAACAATAATAATAATAATAATAATAATAATAATAATAATAATAATAATAATAGCTAAAGGGTAAATAAAATTAAGGGATAGAGATAATGGCAAGGTCAAAAATAACACTTGAAATACATTTAAGGGATAAAGGATGTGGAAGGAAGCAAAAAGAAAAAGAAACAGAGAAAATAAAAAATAAATGTGGTAGTAGGAAGGCAGGCTCGAACCCGTACCGCAAAGGAGGAAAAGAACGGGGTAAAACCTAACGTTTATGCTGTTACGACCACCGCCAGACCGGAAGCAACCTTTTTTTAAATTAAGGCTAGACAATCTAAAGGAGAATAAACTTTCAAAAATATGTCGAAAAAAGTGACCCCCCCCCTGTTGAAAAGTGCCTAGTTGAAGGGGAAGATATTAATTTTTTAGCTAATTTTTCGATATTTGTTGTATGAAGGATCGACCTTTAAAACGATACTGATCTTGGTAAAATCCGTCGCTTCTATTAAAAGTTTAAGGCAGACATGCAAACAGACATGCATACATACATTTATAGATTGGTAACTAAAAATTTTCGACCCAAACTGATGAAAACGCTTCCCCTATCTCTGACTACCCTTTTAGTAAAATTTCAAATATTTAGTCTAGAAATTGTCTGAGTAATTTGGAAGAGACCGCAGAGGTCAATTTTTTAAAAACTTTTACCCCTATTATAACCCCTTAACATTTATTGTTTTAGGCTCTAATTAAGTTATTAAGTTAGAGCTATGTCCAAGGAACCTATATCTAATATTTTAAGTGCGTAGACCCAAAATTGTCGGAGGAGTTTGGTAGAGTTCTCAAAGGTCAAATCGTTGAACTTTGACCCCTTAATCGCCAAATTTCTGGCCAAAAACCAATCACATCGATTTTCCCAAAACTCAGTACCCTGTATATCAAATTTCGAGCCTGTAGACTAAAAATTCGCATAGTTATTGCGTAGGGAAATGTACACGTATACACACACAGACACACACAGACACGTTCACTTATATATATATATATATATATATATATATATATATATGGGCTTTGCCGACAAAGCAGAGGGTTCGGAATGCAACACGCCGGGGGGGGGGGTAAATCTTCATGTCAGGAAAATGTTTGCAAAGTCAACAATATAGTCCTGAATTTCCCAACTGCAATGACCAGTGATCTATGTTATTTGTGTACAAGCAAGATATAAACAGCGGAATACATATATGCTCGTTTATAAGCGAGAAAAAGGTTTCTTCCTGGGTGGCGTTTCGGTGAATTGTATCATTATTCTTAGAGATATGCGAAGGAAGGAGTCATCTGTCCATTAAAATGTCCGTGTTTGTCTTGTATATTCTCTGTTATATGGTTCAGTGGGTGTTCCTAACTAAGATACAATGTAATCCTTATTCCGCTTTTGCGGGTGAAGTAGCAGAATCGCGTCTGGTTCAAAAACTGTATCGTATTAGCCAGAAGTTAGCGCGTCCAGTTGCATTCAATTCGAATGAAAGTCAGATTAAGTTAGTAGTGGCGACAAAATAGCTGGGTGGGAGAAAGTAGAAAGGTTACTCTAAGCAGGCGTGTGGGGATAGTTATATCGACCTTAACTAACGGCCATGGGGCATAGATGATGGATGGGAGTATATTTGTATGGATGACGGGGGTGGGAGGGGCAATAATCAGAGAATGAAGGTCGGAAGCCCTTATTGTAAAATATTTTTCGGTAAATTTAAATATTTAAATATAAATATTTCCGGGGTGAATGGGTTTGTATTATTTTAATTGCATAAGTTTATACGTGTTGGTTTTATATTATGGGGGAGTTTTAATTAGTTCGATTTGTGGGGGGTGTAAGAGGGGAGGGGCGGAGTATATTTAAGGGTTCTCATTTTTGGTTTAAGGTATGAGGCCCAGGGGAGGAGGGGAGGTTCTAAGTTTATTTTCATTAAGCTTTAGCCTGAGACAAAAACAGCCCTATCTAACTTAGTAAGAAATTTGAAACAAAACAAAATAAACTTCTCATTAAAATGGAAAATATAAAGAAAATCCAAATATTACAGCCCAGGCTCTAAATACGGCCTACTCTGTAACGCAGAGGCGAGCGAGATTATAACTTCAACTCTAAACCAGAGATAATTTGCAGTAGCAGGCACAAGAGAAAGTTCAAATACGGAAACACAAATAACACCGCTGAAAGAACACCACCAGAAAGGAACTAGTATTTAGCACTTCTAACGCCAACCTGTAAAATCATAACACCCTTCCTCGCTGCTTCTTACCCCTAGCAAACAGCTGACACCCCAAATATGTTGTTTCCCCTCTGAAATCACCACAAAGAGTTTTTTCTCTGCTGCTATCGCCACAAAGACTAACTTTTTAATATAAACTTTCAGCACACTCTCCGAATATATAACGCTTATATAACATTAATACAAAAAAAAAACACCTTGAATCACTTGTCACTCGGCAAGATCAAACTAACGCTACAACTACTTTACTCATAGTTTCTCAGACAATTATCTAACCAAATCTCATCCCGCAAAACCTAACACTTAATACCACGTATTAAACTGCAACTCAATTAGCAATTAGTACAAATTATACCAAGGATATGTCCTCACTAATTTAAAGCCAAAGCTTAATGAAAAGTAAGTTTGAAACTACATCATAATGATAGCAACTCAGAATAGCAAAAGTCCGCATTTATTTGCAGTTAAGCAAAACGTAGTCATTCATGATAAAATCGCTAAAATATAATTTACTTCCGAGCATGGCATTCTTTTACCATTTGGAAATAAATACATAGCTAAAAGTCTATGTAATATAACGCGCATAGCTATATGCAAATGCATGCGAAATCACGACACCGGTAAATAAAAGACTATAAAAAAGAGAAAGAAGACGACCGAAGGTGAGACGTGAATAAGGGTCGAGATCACCTTAGTAGCGTGCAGAAAAATCGAGATCACATGATAGGTGCTGATCACCTTCGGGATGTGGATTACGTCACGCCGTAACAAGGAGGATATAAATATCGTAGTACAAAAAAAAAGCGACTGGATAGTTCTTTCTATCCTAAGACTCTTCTGCGACTGAGATCACAACGTGTTATCTCCCGGACAACTGTACATGTGAAGTATTTGAAACTTGGTTCGCTATTAATCACGGCCCCCCTCTCGGCATTGCAGACAGACTCTAACAGATAAGCAAGCCCATATAGTTGGTGCCAGCAGGAGCTGCCGGAAAGATGTTGCAGAGCTTCACCATTCGCCTATCGGAACTCGAGATCGGATTTTTATCGGAATTTACTCCCTTAGCCTTTCATTTTCCCAAAGCATCCACAATGCCCTGAGGCTATTTGTCAATAGCTGGGGGAGTCTTCATTGTATAAAATAAATAACGAATTGACCAAAATAAAAAAAAACACTTTTTTCTACCTTAAGACACAGTTGTTGTGTGTTTTTTTTAATCGGTGACGCTAAGGATTTCCAACCGACGATCATATTATAATACTTAAAATATCTGATTACAAATAATTAATTCGCCATAATCACACGACACATAGCTGTAAAGTGACGTTGAATCAGGCAAGTAGCAGATGGATTATCATGTGGAATTACACAACATTATGAGAAGTGACGGTACTCTAGTGGTTAACTACACAGATTGACGAAATAGGTTTTTCAGTTCATATGCTTACTTTTATACGATATGATGATGATCAATATTTTACGTGGGAGGACGGCGATATTTACGTGCAATAATCTGTAAAAAAAACTTATCACCTTTACCCTCTAAACAGAGTATACATGTAAATTAAGATTGGTAGTAGACGTAATATAAACTTTCTCCTTCGGAAGGCACCATTTAGGGTTAAGCCGCATCATGTGTCGTTGTAACATAATAGTTCTAAAACAATTGAAGATCATAAGAAAATAATACGATAGCTAAGATAATTACAACGTACTAATATTATGAACATTCACAGGATTTTATTAAAAATATAAAACTAATTTTATGTAATCATGTGTTTTGGAGACTCATAAACAGTAATAAAATTAATAGAATAAACGAGCACTATAGTAACAATTATTGCATTCACTCTCTTGGTGTTTGTGTTTCCTTTAATATTTCTCTGTTTACCAATCTTGCATAAAATGTCCTTATGACTTCATTCTGCCACATCTGTTTTCCTTCCGGTCGAAGCAATAAAAGCTAAACTTTTGAAAAATAAAAATTTGCTAATATAAAATTACAATATTGCATAATTAGTTATAAAACGATACAATGTAGTAATAAACTATTATGATAAAACGATGATTGACTATTTACTGATGATAGCAATGATGTTTGTTTTGAGTGAATCTATGAAAACTATAAATGTAATCCCTAAAATTATCATGAACATTTTGATAGTTTACCTGTAAAATTATCGTCAATGCATATTTTAAAATCTAGTCATCATTAGAATTATTTTTTATTAGAGGTAGATATTGTTTTAACAAATTGTTAAATCTGATACAAGACATTAATAAGATAAAGTATTTTTGGTGACAATCTTCGATAAAATATTAAAGTAAAATATTCAAAACAGCAACGTTCGGAATTATAAGATCATAAGGAATTATGAGATTATAAGTACTTATAAGAGGAAATATTTAAGAGCATATAACTCCACCTTGTAGGAATAGTTTAAATATTCTATGAAATGATATACTTAAATTTGTAAGAATGAGTTAATAAAAAAAAGATAAGTTTAACGAGGGAGATGATACGAAATAGAAAAAGGGTGAGGCGAGGAAAGTACACATGGGAATAAACGAAACAGATAACAAGAATGCGAGAAAATTAGATAGGAAAAGAATAATTAAAAAAAATACTAGATGCAGACGAAAAAAGAGCAACATTTTATAGAGAATCTAACGCAAAAATGTAAAAGGAACTACAGATAGGAATACGGAGGGACAGCGCGCGAAAAAAATGAAATTAAAGAGAGAGAAATGAAGTGAGACATATAGCGGGAGATAAACATAAATAATTCGATGTAATGAGCTAACCAGAGAGAGAGAGAGAGAAAGGGAGGGGGTCAGGCAGACAGATAACTGTGTCACCAAAAGTCTTATTTACTCTGAAAAGCCAGAAGGTTTACTTCTGAATAAGATGTTTCTATGAAATGTTGGTTTTACAAGTGGTCTTTAATCGCATGCATATGATGATTAGTGGATATGACGACGGTAGTTTGTGCAGTCCTTTTTGTAAAAGTGTCGCCATGCCAAATGATCAACTATCAGGTATTGATCTAGTTCAACGTTTCTTGACTTCAGTGACTCAACGTAAACCCGTGTGTCAATTAGGCCGCATATCTATCTATCTATCTATCTATCTATCTATCTATCTATCTATCTATCTATCTATTTATCTATCTATCTATCTATCTATCTATCCATCCATCTATCTATCTATCTATCTATCTATCTATCTCTATCTCTCTATCTCTCTATCTCTCTCTCTCTCTCTCTCTCTCTCTATATATATATATATATATATATATATATATATATATATATATATATATATATATATATATATATTTGTTTCTCATTCGGTTTGTTAACTTGTCTATCAATCTTACTTTTTCTCGAGAACAGCTAAACTAATCTGGCTGACTTTTTTCTATACTCAATTTATATGATAAGGTGCAGCGACACACACACACACACACATACACACACACACACACACACACATATATATATATATATATATATATATATATATATATATATAACAATCAAACGGGCGGACAAATCCAACATATTCATCATAATGTCCACTGAACCGTACACAAACAAATTAGAGGAAATTCTATCCGACACATCCAAATTCCAAAAAATAAATAGAAAGCCCACCGAACAACTTAAAACAAAAATCAATAAATTAATTACAGCCAACAACTCACACATTGACTCTATTAAATTAAATAAAATAATAGGTGAATATAGACCACTTTATATTATGGAAACGTAAAAATACATAAAGAAAATTACCCTCTTCGCCCCATCATTTCACAAATACCAACACCGTTTCATAAACTCGCAAAAACTCTTCATAAATGAATTATTCCATATATACCTCCTAGTTATAGAGTTAATTCCTCCGAAGATGTATTAGACATACTACAGTTAGTAAAACCAAAAGACGAACTCCTATCGTCACTTGACGTTGAAAACCTTTTTATGATGTCCCTGTACAAGAAACTATAGAAATAATAATTAACAACATTTATAACAATCCCACTCTTCCCGCACTTAAAATTAACCCCGGTACACTACGAAAACTATTGATTTCCTGTACCACAGAAGTCCTCGTTCTACAGCCCCAATGGCAACCTTTATACCCAGGTCGACTGTGTTTCAATGGGTTCTGCTCTAGGCCCGTTGTTTTCCGAATTCTACATGACCAACCTAGAAACCAAAGTGTTCAATATAATAGCAAAACCATCTATCTACGTCAGGTACGTAGAGTATATACTCTTATTAAAGGAAAACCTAGACGAATTAATAAGCATAAAAACCGCTTTTAAAAATAATACTATACTAAATTTCACACACGAAACAAATATAAACAATAGCATCCCCTTCCTCGATATACAAATAAAAGTCGGCACCGATAAATTGACTACTCACCCATACAAAAAACCTACGAGTAAGGAATCATGTCTGCTTAATTACAAAAGCGAATGCCCTGATAGATACAAAATAGCTGTCGTAAAAAATCTCATCTACAGAACTAAACGTAATTCCTCCACTAACGAAATATTCTATAAATCACTTTCGAACGTAAAACAAACTTTAATTAATAACGGCTTCCCAAACTACATAGTTGACCAGTAGATTGGACACTTTTTAACTACCATTAATAATAAGAATATAATAATCACGATAGCAGCGATAATAACATTGACATATATTATTGTAACCAGATGCATGGGAATTACAAATTAGACGAAAAAATAATAGAAATATTATATACAAACATGTCGTAACCACAGAAAAACCTCTAAAATAAGATTTAATATTTATTACAAAAAATTTAAAACTAGCCAATTATTAATAAAAAAACAACCCTACATCCGATGGCAGTATGCTGAAAACTAGAAATGCCGTGTACATCTATAAATGTCCCATAGGAGAATGCGTCGCCAAAAATAATTCGTACATTGGCATGACTCGAACCAGCATCTCCCATCGTTTAACATGTCATCTGTCTTCCCCAAATAGCTCAATCTATCAGCACCTCATAACACACCACGTCCCTAAAAATGAGTTTAGAGACATATTAATAAATAACACGGCCATTTTAACTGTCTCATATTGCGAGGTGCGCCTCCCGATTTTTGAGGCATTGTTAATCCGCATTAAAAAAAACAATGATTAACCAGACTCAAAACGAAACGGAGGGCATGCTCAAGTGCTTTTGAGTATTTTAATGATTTTAAGCGATTTTAATCGCCTTTTAATCATCGTTTAATCGTTTTTCCATTTCATCTCGCTATTTTCATTTTTCAATTTCATTTTTATTTTTTACTACTCGCCTGAGGATGACCAATGGAGGTCGAAAACGTTCGCGATTATGGGAAATTTCTTTTTTCACTCGGAAAAAACGTTCGGAAAATGGTCTGACAAAGAGAAAAAGAGGATTACAAAAAAAATCGTATCCATTCGGTGCACACTAAGGAAATAATACAGATTAGTAGAGGTTAGTGTTTAATGCAAAAAAAAAAATAGCGCACATTTAACCATGCTCAACAATTAATTTTGACATTTAAAATTCCACAGGAAACTTAGACGCAAAGCCTTCAACATTATAAACTTCGTCGGATAACTTAGACGAGTTTACTACTGCGTTTTAACGTCCTGTTTGGACGGAGAGAAGATAGAACGTTAACAAATTCCAAATGTCAAATCCCAGCAGCCAATTTCAGCTTGAATTTTATCACAAAACACGGTAATACGCAGATCAATTTACAGGCAAAAATTAGTCACATTGCAAACAGCATCAGCAGCAGTGAAGTAAACTCAATGAACGGAAAAAAGGGGGAAAAGAAGAAGAAATGTACTCTCCCAACATTTCTACAATATAATTATATCTATATGAATATATTGTATAATATAACATGTTTAATTTTAAATTAGATATATAAAGATATGTATATAAATATTCGAATTAAAGCATATGTATTTGAGTTAAACCAATTTTCACAAAGATTAAAATACATATTAATTCTACTAAAAATACATATTAATGCTACTAAAAATATTTTATCTTATTAATGTATTGTTGGTGTCTGGAATTTTAACTCCATATAAATAAAAAAAAAACATCTACTTAAAAAATAATAGACATCCTCGATAATTTCTCGAACAGAACAGTTTGTACCACTTTATGTCAATTCAGGATGTAATGCTAATAACTTTAAACCTTTATTGCACTTTTTTTATTAACATCCATTCTAGAGTTATACTTGTAGAAAATGTATTATATTTAAGACTGAAGCGCAATGGGTGGTAAAATGAAATTATAATGTAGGAGACCTTGTGTAATTAATAACGAAATTGATGGAAATCTAAAATAATTGAATTTTAAAACAGTTATCTATCCAAGCAATACATTAAAATTCTTTAGAATTTTACAAAAAAAAACTGAAACATCTGACATTTTTCTGGTTTGTATAAATATATCGATTATTATTGGGTAATATAAGTATTAATACATTTGTTAAAATTGATAAGAATTGAAATACTGCATGTCTTACGAAGTGTTTCATCTTCTTTTTGTCTTGTATGACTGTATTAAATTAAATGCACTACACATTAAACGCCGAACAGCTGTGTTAATAAACATTATGTACATACAAATGCATAAACATATAAACTTACCTAAATTTATATAAATACATATAATAATATAAACAATTTTCTTTTAAACTCTTATATCGTACTAGATGTTTTATGATGAAATATGAATTTTGGTAAAATAAAAGCTCATAAATATGAGCTGATGTACGCAAATACGATTTATACACACACACACATATTATTGATTTTTCATTAATACATGAATGTGTATACATATATATATATGCATATATATAGGCACATACATTCAGACACACATACACACACACACACACACATATATATATATATATATTATATATATATATATATATATATATATATATATATATATATATATATATATATTGCATTATTAATCAAAATTTCCTCCTTAGATTAGATTTTTCCATGTTTTTATTATACGAAGCAACAAGATAATAAATAAAGCCTTTAATCCGATAGGATAAGTTGTTTTCTGATTGAAATGCTATGATGCTAAATTCCCTCTTTATATTTCTTTCGTATTTTTTTTTGTTTTTTTTGTTTTTTGTATAATGACGGATAAATTTCCTAACGATGATTTCTGTTCTGTGTGTGTGTGCTTTTTTAAATTTATTCGAAAAATTTATTTGGAGCATTTGAAACTCTTGAATTGTGAATTTTGACGTCTACATCGATATCAAATAAATCATAATTAACGATGAATCTATAAAACTGCGCATGGAAATAGGCAACAGTCTTTTGACAAGACTTTTGTTAGTGTATAAGCTTCCGGACACTCATTCTTGAATAATGTGCCATGATCGCAAAAGGTTTTGTTGCTGCGGCCCATAAAATCAATCGTGAAATCCATGCTGATATGTATTTTGTAAGGTTTTGGTTGGTCTGTAACAGAACATCAACGTTATAAAATATCAAAACCGAAACGATTTTTCGTTTCTGAAATTTTGAGATGAGAATTGATTATTCGTAATATTTTGAGGGGGAGGGCTATTGTTCTCATCTTGAGTGTCATTTTCACAATGTTTTCTAATAGCTTCTTCATGTGTAGCTTGGCGAACATGGACATTTTTTGTCGAACTCAGTAATGGGAAGTAATTTCAAAAGGAACTCTTTATTTAACTCCATGGGTAGCATACTGTTGTTTCATAAGCCATGAGTGGATAGATGCCAAAATAATTCGCAATTGCATTTTTCCGTCACCCACATTTAGAATTGAATCTTGAACGTCCAAGAAAATATCACTTATACAACTGACTTTTCCAAGTACTTTAACCACTGCGGCTCGGTTTCTTGCTGACAAAACGAGATCATGAATTAAATAAAGTGTTCTGTTCGGACATGAAGTAAATAAAGTGTTCTGTTCGAAATTCCGTTCAAATTCCAGAGCTCGACAGAAACATTCCCGACTTTGACAAGATATACCTAGAGAAGGTCGGAAATTATATCGACCATAGCGTTGTGAAAATAACACTGAAAATGACGACCGTATCCAAAATAATCAAAATAATCTGAAATGATTTATTGAAGATAAATTGTTGTAATATATACTAATGAATGACCGTTTGTAAAGAATCCGAAACCACTCGAGTGTAAGTTCGTAAACGAATTTAAGTCGGTGAAACGATGAATTATATAATCAGTGACAGGTTATTAAAGTAGGCGACTCTACAATACTTTGTTTACATGTGACTTATAAACAACAATTCTTTGTTTACATTGGACTTGTAAACAACAACATTCTGTTTACATTGGACTTATATCCAAAAATAATTTGTTATATTGGACTTATATACAACAATAATTTGTTTACAATGGACTGATTTACTCATGCAATTCTCTATCTATATAAAAGCCAAGTACGTCCAAGGATGGAATACTGTTGCCATATCTGGGCAGGAGCTGCTAAAAACAGCCTATCCTGCCTTGACAGAGTACAAAATAGACTTCGTGGCTTAGTGGGGGATGCCCTTTTCTCTACCCTGCAACCTCTCTCCCACAGAAGAGACGTTGCGAGCCTGTCCTTGTTTTATCGTTATTTCCATGGCAGATGCTCGTCTGAACTCCAATCTCTGGTCCCCCTCGCCAATCTTTCACGAAAAACACCCGTCTAGCTGAATCCACTGTGAAAAATTTCCCCGACTCTATATCTGTGCCTAAATCAAAACGCGGATTCCATGAACAAAGCTTCTTTCTTAGAACTGCACGCCTGTGGAACTCTGTTCCGTCTGCCTGCTTCCCTCCGGACTACAACTTGGATGTCTTCAAGTCCAATGTTAACAAATTCCTAATGAACCGCCCCCTTAAGTAAACACTTCAGCAAATCTCCTCACTAACTTAATGTACTTGCAATAACCCTTATCCCTGAGTGGCTTCCGGGCCTTGATAAGTGGTGATCACTGTGTAAAAAAAAAAACAAAAAAAAAACTTATAAACAACAATAAGTTGTTTTCATTGGACTAATAAGCAACAATAATTTGTTTACATTGGACTTATAAATAAGTCAGCGGTATCGTACGCAACAAATGTGGGATTCTTAGAAATAAACCATGTTGTTATAATTCTCTATAGTTTTAAGTTAATAGAATGTTTTGTTCTCAACCTTGTGCATTTAATGCAGCAGCCAATTTTGTGTAATCATTATGAAAATACGAAAAATCACAAATTATTCATTATGGCTTGGTTGTTGATAGAACTTTGAACGCGCTTCTATGTAATACTTCAAAACTGAGGAAAATTGTTCTAAAATAAAAGCTTCGTTCATACGGACCAAAAAACTAAGTAAACACAAATGATAGAAAAAAATGTTAATTTCATGTAATCTTCATTCCAAATCACTAGCAATAAAAATAGGGAAGGAGAGAAAGAATAAATTTACTTAATAATATGTAATGACCTATGTTATTTACCCATTAGGAGGCTTCGGGTCTTCCCCAATCTCTCTCTTCCAGAAATCTGATATCATATCTGTGTCTAATATATCTCATCTGCCTATAAGATTTTCAACTTAGAATCATCAAGTTGAACTCAACTAATGTTTTAGCGGTTTTCCCCTTTTTCCTAATTTTTCTGAACTCACTAAATTAGGAAAAGTGTTGTATTGAAGGTAATGCAATTTCTGTGGAAAAACTGTAAACTCGAACCAATGCAGTAAAAGCATAATGGCATTATTAAATATCCCACTTTACGAAGAGATTTGAGAAATTTATAATATTTACCATCTTCCGAGACACATTATGTTGGTAAATAAATATATTACAATTGCAAATTATTTAAATTCTTTTAATATTCTTTTGCTTCATTTTCTGATGTCCACAGTGTTCCCACACAAAACTGGATTGTCATAGAATTCAAAACAACATTTTTACACTACGCATAATGCTTCAAGCAAACTACTAAATTATATACTAGGGTATCTACTCCCCAAATATTTGACAGTATTATCCAGCAAATGAATACGTGTCTAAAAACACATTTAAGTAGCTAATGTAATAGGTGAGACTGGATTTGAATTCGGTTTAGTTGATTTCGTAGCGTCTCTTGGTACCGATTATGTCTTGCGCGATTCCCTCACAGAATACACGTCGATTTTTAAATACGTCGATATAATTATTTCACGGATGTAAGTCGATCCAGTTTTAGATGAATATGGTGCAAACAAGATTGGCATAAACCTGTCTATTACCATTTCAACAAATCATATAACATTTTTTAAATTATTTTGATACACTCATATTATAATTATGAAAATTAAACTTTTCTTGATCTCTTATATCTACGAAAACTGTTAGCATCCGGGAATTTGAGACCACAGGGAAAATGAAGAAATAAAATCCCCAAAAAACAAAAACAAAAAAAAAATGGTTATTTAATAATATGTGATGAATTGGGCCGCTGTTGATTATAATTTTAATATATAATACATTATTTTCAGAGTATTTATAAAGCTTAGGCCGGTTCAGTGCTCAATTTTGGGTTTTAGCCGCTTTATTAAAGTTGCCTGGATAGCGTGTGTACAGGCCGTGCATGGAGTATTGTTACCTTATCTGGGTCGGTGCACCCAACCACCACCTGCCTCAGGATGTACTGGATACAAGGAGTTCGAACCTAATTGATTTCACTGTTTATGAAGCTCAAGTTACTATCGCATCAAATACTACTTCATCCCTGCTTTACAAGTACGTTTATGTTTATGAAATATGTTTCGATAAAAATACCGCACTTGCACCCCATTGACTAAAATATCAGCACCACGCACTCGTTGCAACAAAATAGTACCCTTTCCGGCCTAAATGCAAGTAGATGTTTTACAATGATACTTTTTTTTTTTTTTAAACGTGCTGTTTCTTCAGCCACAGAAACATGCAGTAATTTAAAGTCAGTGTTAATAATATCGGCTGGCTACCTCAATATGTAACCAACTATAAAGCTGAGTCATATCAGGGTATCCGCCTCAGGAGGGATGTGGTTTCAGATTGCGCGTTCTTGGCTTCAAAATTACCGCCTAGATATCTTACAATCGGATATCTGTTACGTCTCAAGACTGAATGAGGTAATGATAAAGAACATATTATTTTCGTTATAACATTATCTTAAAAATAGAGAAAATTGCAGAAGAAAAAAATGACGAAAGTCAGAACTGGATAAAAAAAATAGCACAATAACAATATCCTACAGTCACAAGTCTAAGAGAACCAATGAATGTTTCAAGAGGGCGCATGATTTTATGCTATAAACTTAAGAGTAATCTAATAAGAAATACTTGAGCAATGTTAACATCACAAGTAAAAAATAAATGGAGAAGGCGTATTTGGAAGACTAGAACAGAATATGAACTGAAAGCAGGTTCGAATCAAGTTGATTCCACAGAAACATTTTTATCAAACAAACACTTGAATTATTGGTCTAGCCTTCTTAATATGGGATAAATAAAATAAGTTTCAGCGCCATGCATGTAAAAATAAGGGGCTAAGCATGCTATTTGTAACAAAGAAATGTTGAACATGCTAGAATACTGATGAACAAAAGGAACACATAACTTAGTTAGGGAGAAAATAAAAATTATAATTTAAAAATTCGCTGTCTGAGATTAAAAATATGCACATGAGGCACGATTAAAACATGTAGCTTTTGTGGTGTTCAGTCATAAAAATGATCCGTTTCCGTTCTAATGGCTATCGAACTCAGAACTTAAGTAGATAAGGAGTCTCGGCACATAGAAAAAATAAAAACACGGCATTGTAACAAGGTTTCTTCCTTACGGTGAGTAATTATATTTGTCAGTAGAAAAATTATTACATTTATTGCGTCAATAACATTTCGCGTTGACTCATTGCATTTCACTATCCAATAAACAGAGCACCAGATAATTTATTTCTAATGTTAATCTGGAGAAAGGATAAAATGTGTCTTTATTTCTTAACTTTTCACAGGAAGGTTTTTGATCTCTCTAAAATATTCTTGTGAAATTCGCTAAAATCATATTTGTTCAAATATATATTAACTTACATAAATGATATATTATTTTATTTTTATTTATTCATTTATTTATTTTTAATCTTTGGACATGAGGCTTCATAATTTGTGCATACATATATATACATTTTTTTTTGCAGATTATTATCCTCCTGTTCATAGTTGTTATTTCATAGTGTTTCCAGTTGAGCATCATTTGAAGATTGCGGTTTCAATCCTACTCAAAGCAGCAAAAAAAAAAAGATTAGTTAGCTAAAACGTGGTAGAACAACAATTATGGAAAGCAGTAATTACTGGGAATACAGTTACAAGACTCAGTGAATCACACGAAGAAGGTCAGATGATGATTGACTGAAACATTGTGAAACAACAACCATATGGATGAAGATAACAGTCCACAATAAATGAATACACGATTTACATAAATATGTTTTGCAATTATAAAGTACTAAATTATTGAAAAAGTGTAATGCAGCTTCTTACGTCAACTGCTTTTCTACTTACCATTACAATTAACTTTTAACTTAATATCTAATGTATAAATATATATGCATATACATATATATATATATATATATATATGTATATATATATAATTATTTTTATTATAATGATTAAATACCTACAGGCACTTATGTTTCATTCTTTTGGGAATCTTCAGGTAGGGTTTCACGATTAACACCAGTCGACAGATCTGAACTCGGCAGCAGGAGCTATCTCTGACGATTAGCAAAGACCGTATCCATTCGGCTATCATTAAACGCATGAAATAACGTTGAATTTAAACGTTTTTTTTTTTAATTTTTAAATGCTCTTTTTACGTCAGTCAGAGTGATCTAATCGTTATACGATGATCTATGCATAAGAGCTAAATTGACCGGCATAATTCAATTGAAAGTGCTCAACGATGAGAAACGAGTTTCCTAAAAGGGCTGTCCTAATTATGTTTTACTATAATAATTAAATACCTAGAGGCACTAGTGTTTCATCCTTTAGGGAATCTTCTGTGCAGGGTGTCATGATTAACACCAGTGGATAGATTCGAACTCGGCAACACGAGACATCTCTGGCTCGATTAGCAAAGACCGTATCCATTCGGCTATCATTAAACGCGTGAAATAATGTTGAATTGAAACATTTGAATTTTAAATGTTCTTTACGTCAGTTAGGGAGTGATCTAATCGTTATACGATGATCTATGCATAAGAGCTAAATTGACCAACTTAATTCAATTGAAAGTGCTCAACGATGAGAAACGAGTTTCTTAAAGAGGATGGCCTAATTATTTTTTACTATAATAATTAAATACCTACAGACACTAGTGTTTCATCCTTTCGGGAATCTTCAGTGCAGGGTGTCATGATTAACACCAGTCGATAGATTCAAACTCGGCAACACGAGCCCAGTGTTCCACTTATATGATAGTTAAAAAAAAATACTTTCAATGTTTATATTCGAACCCATTTTAGTCATTACAGAAAGATTCAACTCAATGATAAACAAGAATACTTTTGGACGCAATGGGTCGAATATCTTTCTTAAATAAGTCCAACGATTTTCTACTTCATCTTGTTCTGGCTATTATTTTCATTTTGATTTTAATATTAACATGGTTTCGAAAAATGGAAAACTACAGAAGTGAAAATAAAATAATCATAAAATATCAATAAGCGGTTCAGGGCTGGGAGCAGTAGTAAACAGTGACTATAATCTATCTGTAATAAAGTTTAGATGCGTTTTATGGTAAGATTATATAAGTAGAACACAGTATACTATTCGCTGCATGAGTTATAAAAAACTAAACTGAACAGAACACTTCAATAACGGCGTAGATTTTGTTGGCTTTAGTGCTAAGAAAAATGTATTTAAAACCGTTGTAATTCAGAACGTTAAGGAGAAAAGAAATGAATGTTTCAAGAGAACACATCATATTATGCCACACATTTAAGTGTAATATAAGAAATACTTAAGCAATGTAAACAATACAATTGGAAATTGGAATGAAAAAAAAACACGTGGGTTTGAGAGATTTTATTAGAAAAAATAATAAAGATGCACTTATGCTCCGTCATAAAAGGTTCTAAAAATATTTAGGATCCTTGATCATTTTTTTTTTTTCATTTTCGTGCGCACACAGACACCAGTGAAGTGAATAGTGGCATAAGTTTATACGATACCGGAAACAAAACAATAACACTTTTTATTTCAAATTCATATTAACTAAGTGAAAAAATGTTTCGCTTATTTGTATTATTTCTATTACTCGGACTAATGTTCCATCTTGTGTGTCTTTTTTACAACGTTTTAATCGATGTAGCCTCTGATCTACTTCCGGTGTGTTTTTTCAAACTCAGAAATCTTTCTGTCAGACTCAGAGATTGGTACAGAAAAGATTATTTCGGTATCGTAATTATTTATCTTTGTAAATATCATTAAAATGCTTCTACTCATGAGTTCTACTTCTTTTCAGCATACATCGGACATAATGGAGTTTACGCATATCATTCATTAACTTACACTATATTCATTTATCTATAAAATTCAAACCTTTGATTGATAAACCCTTTAGAATGAGTATTTATGTTTCGGGGTTAAATTAACACAGATGATGCTTTGTAGTAAAGCAGGCAACTTTAAATCTTTAATAAGTATTGATGTATATATATAGTTTCAGAAGTGTTTCTTCCCTTTCGACGATGTTAATGATGTATAGCTTTAGATATACACGAAAAACATCTAACGTATCATTTGTTTTATCGTTGGACGTTATACTCTTGTAGGATAAATATAGCTTCAAATGAGTTCTGTTTTAATACATGAATACTGGTAATATTATTATTATTTTATTAGAAACTGTCAAAAACGTTTATCCCTATTGTATCCATAAACGATGTGTTGTCATAAAGGCTTTTTATTTTATAGATGAAAACTTATCATGTACATCTATGTAGTATTATTAAATATAATTATGAGTAAGGTATACAGAAAAGATCGTGTTTCATTCCCGGAGTAATCCATCGAGCTAATTTTATAGATTTATATAGATTCTATGACCGTTTTAATATAATACAACGTGTCTACTTTTTCTAACTACAGTTTCAATTATTTCGAAAGTAATTTCTCCATTTTTCTGCTAGAATAATTTCCACTTCTCTACATGTGTTTATATTGCGTACAGCCCTCCCCCCTCGGGAAATCCGACTTTCGGAATCCGGATAAAATATTTTGTGGAAGTTGACTTCAGCAGATTAGCGTTAATCGTGTCCCTGATTTGCTGAACGTGATATTTGTGATCTTTTTTAAGGAATTTATGTATGGGTTCGATAGCCCATGCCTTAGATATTTTGTTGTTTAGATAGCAGGGTATGTTTCATTTTTTGTGGGAAAAAACTCATTAATTTAAAGACAGTATATATGTATCCATAAAACATTTTGCCTATTTTCATTAGGCCAGCCCCCGCAATATTAAAACTAACGATATGGCGTGTTTGAAAAATAGAGTAATCACTTTATTTAATTTTAAGTGCCATTATTTGATAATCTCTTGACAGAAATGCTTATTTAAACAAAGTACATCATTTGACACGAATAATAAAAATTTCTCTTAATACTTTCAGGAATATTTTAAAAATCTTCTTCGATTTCACCATTTCTTTTTCCAATCACTAGTCGTCGTATTTCCTTTCAGTCTCAAAAGACAATTATTAACCTTGTAAGCCTAGTTGCATGTGTAATTGTGATGCATAGATTACGTAATCACCAACCAGACCTCTACTGCTTGAGTCCAATGGCAAAGAAGACGACCGGAATAGCGAAGTTAGCTGAGAGCACACACAGCATTTGGAATTCCCAAATGATCACCCATTTTTGTTCTGACCACGGTAAATGTTGCTTAACTTCTGGGATCTAACGGGAACCGGTGTGTCAGTGTGACTATGTTGTATTCCCTGTATTTATGCATATCTACTTGTTATTGATTACGAATACATTTGAACCAAGTTTCAGATGGGAATATTCATATAAACAATACTCACTCGCATAATGAAACTTTTACTCAAGGTTGTCTCAAGACAGAGAATTTAACAGTCGTTTTCCATCATATAGGCAATCATATATTTCTCTCATCAGAGGATTATAAATAGAAATAGACAAGAAACATTTACTAAAGCAAAACTCAAACACATTGAAGAATCATTTGTCATTATTACAAAAAAAAAAATCCGGCATTAAGATGCCCAATGTTAAATAATTATCTAAAGTACATCTATAAATAATTATATAGCTCTGCCACATTGATAAATGAAAAGATATTGAGCTTCTTTTCATATAAAAATTCGGATAAACAGCTCTAAGAGAGTCTTTCTAAATGTTTTAATTCAATTATTTAAACGTATTAATCAAGTAACGTGGAGTTTCCTCTAATTCATTGTCTACAATAACCGTCAAACTAAAACTTGCATATGCTAATCCATTCTGCAATCTACATAGGCCAAGTTCTTAGGCGTATTTAAAAAATATGCGCTTGTTTATTCGATTCCAAAATTTCTGATATTTTTTCGGTTCAGATAATTCTCTTACTGCAGTCATTTAAACAGTAGTATGGATTTAAAAAAAAAATCAAAAAACATCTACTCTCACAATCCCCCATTTAAACGAGTTTGCTTTAAATTTGGCTCAATTCTCAGGTCAATACATTTTTAATTTAACTCTTACAATATTCCAGAGTTTTCTAAACTTCAGTACACCATGGAGCACCTGAGCAAATCAAACGTTTTCTACGAAGAACTAACAAGATAATTTATAAAATATATATGAAAAAAATTAATTTCAAATTTTAACACTAACTAATGATAATGTTAAAAACATTTTTTTTGTTTTTGATTTATTGTTGCATTTATTGTTAATTTATTTTCATTATTTTTTTCATGAACCACCCTTAAACTATTTACACTTGTAGTTATGTATTATATCTCTTTCCAGTAGAAAAGATTATTAGGTAAATGTCTTAAGCTATTTTTTCCATATAAAGAATTTCGTCCTCTTAAAGAAAGGACTCAGCCTCACTCATGGAGCCCAAAGGTTCTGTGAAGCCCAACTCCGTGGGACCCGTTTTGGAAAATCCTGCACTATTCCTCTTGGCACTTGTCACTTATGCTTAAGGAATCTTAAAAAAAAAAAAATTCTGGGAATTGATTAGTGGCTAATGACAATCGATCAAATTTAATTATATCCTAATCATTCAAATTTTAAAAGGAAAATTTTGCTGGCATTATGCAATCTAAACACTCTTTAAAAAACTCGCAAGTTATTGTCAGTAGCGGAGTACGTTTAATCGATGTAAAAATATAAAATGTACTGATATTATTAAGGTATTCAAATTTTAATTAAGTTTTTTACCATCTTTTCCCTTATTTAAATAGGACTCAGTGTAACTAAATATAGCGCATGTTACAAGCGCTTACACCTTGTAACAACGTTCTAACATTGATAATAACCAGTTAATTTTGTACAAACAAATAAATAAATATATACACATACCTAAGTTTATATCAGTATATGTACGGTATTAGTCTTTCTATGTAGATCTGTTCATTTTTTTCTGCCCGTTACATTTTTACTTGAACACAATACGGCCGACCTGGCTGACATTGTGTATATACATTTACTATCATAAGGGGTAAGGAAATAAGTATTATAATATAAATTAATTAGGATTAGTCACAAAAATACCATATTTACTCTCTGAAACTACTCTGTCTAGCTAAATTTTTTATCGCCCTTTGTTATTATAAAATGATGTATGTAACTTTGTTATTATAATATTTCATATTGGTTCTTTGTTATTAAAATATTTTTTATAGTGTCTTTGTTATTAAAAGATTTTATATTGGGTCCTATATTATTTATGTTATATGTTATGTTATTTAAAGATTTTATATAGGGCCATTGGTATTAAAAGATTATATATAGATTCTTTGTTATTTGAAGACATCATATAAGGTATTTGTTATTAAAAGATTAGATGAAGGTCCTTGTTATTATGAGATTGTATATAATGTCTTTGTTATACAGAGATTTATATAGTCACTTTGTTATTATAAAATATTTAATATAATAATTAATAATATATTATAAGATTTTATATAATGTCTTTATTATAAGAGTTTATATTGTGGCTTTGTTTTTATGAGATTTTATCTAGAGTTTTTTTTTTATTATAAGATTAATATAGTGTCTTTTTTATTATAAGATTTTATATAGAGTCTTTGTTATTATAAGATCCGCTGAACCATTTGTTCTGCGCACAGTTGTCGATTAATAAAGATAAATTTTCTACTTCTTCTTCTCATTATTATTATTATTATTATTATTATTATTATTATTATTATTATTATTATTATTATTAACATTATTATTATTATCCTTAACATTATTATTATTATTATTATTATTATTATTATTATTATTATTATTAATAGTAATAATAATAATAATATTTTTATTATTATTATTATTATTATTATTATTAGTAGTAGTAGTAGTATTTTATGTCAAGGAGATATAAATTGCACCCGTTTATAAATATGTGTATGATAAAGGTATATTTTGATTGAAAGTGAATCAGTTAAAAATGCAAAAATATTAATAATTCGAACTTTCTTTCATATAAAACTAAAAGTGAAAGTGAAAGTACGATCATGAGAAAGAGAATTGTGAACAATTCAGGTAATTTGATTATGTAATAAAGCTGACATCAATTACAGTGCAGCTGCCTTTAGCCTCAATCACTGCTACGATACAGGTCTGCAAGCGCCGGCGGGAGCTCGACGAATATTCGGTGAATTGCGGTGATCAGGCTGGCTTGGGTGCTGTGGGAGATCATGTTGCTGATGTTCTCAACGTATGACCAAACAAAGTAGCCCAACGGGTTCAGGTCGGGGAAGGAGAGGGCAGTATCAGAAAGGTACGAAACCTTATCTCTACTTATGGAGCCAAGCCTAGGTCTCTTTCAACTTGTTGACCGGCGTCGAGTTCTTCTGCCACACCCAGTGTCTTCCAATGGACACATGGTTGCATCAGGGGATCACCAAACTCTTCAACACATAGACGTACATTTTGTGTTAACTTTTAAGCCGACTTCGAAAATGTGAGGTGGCATTATGTGACCCTCACTTGAAACCACACCAAACATCATAATTATTAACCGAAAACTTCTTTGATTTGTGTTCTGAAGCGTTGAATCCTCCGGATTTCCATTCTGAGATTGCTGTAATGGTCCTGTTTTTATAACTTTGATCGGTAGAGAGCATGAGTTGTACAACGACGATTCTTCGATTTCACACTTCGAACATTATGCCATTTTCAGACATGATAGAAGACTCCTATCGCTCTTGGGATTTGAATTCAACTGGCCAACTAGACAATTAACTGCAGAAAAAAAGAGAAAAATGGTTTTCATCAAACGGAAATGGAAATATGTCGCCTTTTTATGGCGACAAATTTATCGTTCCACCCTGTAGTTGTGATTTAAAGTTAAGTTTTTTCTTTTTTCGTTTCAAGTAATAATTGCTAATAAATAACATCGATTTCTTCTGATATCATTGATCATTGTAGTGAAATAATTAAAGTTTAACGTTTTTTGATATTCTCGATTTATTTCGCCTTTCTCAGTTTTCTGTTATATTCCTTTGATATCGACATTTTCGCAATCTTAAAAGCGCAGCCAACTATACTCAATAAAAATACACATTTTCATCAAAAGAATTGGGAAAATATTTATAAAATGTGTTTGATGTAGATTTCTAGTTTTATTTCTATGAACCAGACAAAATCTGATTTGAATGAGTGTGATGAATTACTGAGCGAATGTGGTGTTATTTGTTTTGCTTTGTGAGACTTTATAGCCATTATGAATCTGCTTGAAATAAAAAGGAATTACTCGTATTTGCTTAAGTATATCACTTGTCTCATCACCAAGAATAATAAATCATACAATGAGTTACATATTTCTGTAGTTTGTTATTTTTAATTTTCCTGAATACCCGAATTAAATTTTTCTTACTTATAAGTATCCCCATGTACTTATTTATAAATCTACTAGCGGGGAGGGGGGTACCCGGACTGGCCCGAGTGTTTGTTGGTATGTGTGTTGGGGGGTGATCAAAACAACCCTGTTTAAAAAAAAACGTTGGCTGGGTGTTTGGAGGTGCAAAAGCAAAAAAAATTTTAGTAGGAAAGTATGCTTGGATCCCGAACCTTTTAAGTAGAGGCGGAAACAAAATAAAAAAATCCTGGAACCTAATAATCTCGGCCACGAGAGAAGAGGAATGAAAAGCATTTTAATTAAACGCTTATAAAATGAAATTAACAGGTGCGAGAAACATAAGTCGCGTGATGTTTGACCTTGAAACATGACGCGCCTGCAAGCCAGTTTTCGCTTGTTCTATACTGAAAAGCGAAAGAAACACGCGGCGATGAAAATATCTGGAAAAATAGCGCGTGAAATTCGGGCAAATTTACTACACACGCGACCACCGTTCTTAAGTAGTAGATATTATCATTTAGATGTAATATAAAAAGTTTTAAGAAGAAGTGAATCGACCGATCCCTTCTCGGAGAAGCGCCTTTCTCGGACATATAGAAAAAGCGAACATACATACTTACATACATACATACATATATACATACATACACCCATTTTCGCTTTTATATTTATAGATTACTAATATATATTTGCTAGATTCTGTTTGAAGTATGAATTATGATATCACTTCTATTTATGTACTATGGTACTGTGTTACGTTATCTTACGTATACTATACACTTTGAGACCAATGTACTATATATATATTCTTGATATCTGTATAAGCTAGTGTAGTATCTGTTCTATATCTGGAGTAGTATTATTCTAAAGGTTACTTCCCTTTTTTTAGTGGGTTCTTGTAGTATGTGATATTTTTATAAGAGAACATCTTCTCAGACATTGTATCTAAATTTCGTTCAACAATGGAGTATATAATATCAGGTTTGGTTGTCTGATGATATTGGTTTCACGACCTAAACTGCACTAAATACTGATGTTAATATTTTCCTCTCCTTTAAAACCTCAATCATGTGATGCAAATCCCAGAACGAACACAACAACTTACTTCTACAAAACAACAACACAAAACACCATGAAGGAATATTTGAAGAGATAAATACCTAAATCCGTATTACTTTGATTCTTCTGACTATTGATTCTAGCTTGATTGTTATATTTGCAAAGTTTAAGTCGATATAACGAGATACATTCTTCATGTTTATTTTCACGAACTCAGACATCTTCCTTTCGGGAATTTTTTCCGTCGAACTCGTCAATCTGCACGGTATTTAGAACGGAAATCATGTACTCGTTCTGTCAAACATTACCGTGTAAAAGTCCTTAGTAATTCGTAAATGTATTTTCAGCGTCTTTTGCACTTAAACTTTATCACACAGAAGAGTGTAAATTACGACTGAATTTTTCACGTACTTTATTCACTAGACAATGCTTCGTTGATGATAATTCTAGTATGAAGTGTAGGAACTTTACTTACTACTTGTACTCTATTTCTACTGATCAATATATATCACTATTGATCGCAAAATGTTATTACTATGACGTATATATATATATATATATATATATGTATATATATATGCATATAAATATAAATATATATATATATATATTTATAACTATATATACTACCATGACTATTTTGCTTAGAGTGAATATATGTGTAAGTATATTATAACTCTGAAGTGAACTGAATATATGCTTCTTTTCGTATAGCTTTAATGACGCAAATACATATTAAGGTATGTCTTAGTTACGGGATAAGGTGAAATTATGTGAAAAGAAAACCTTTGGATAGTTTGACAGATTTTCCATTGTAAAAGTATATACTAAAAGAAAATTAACGAAAAAATTGACAATTTAAGTTTATTGTTCTATACCTGAAAATTTTTGAAAATGCTACCAAAATGGAGATCAAAATAAGGAAATAAATGGGATGATTACTTTAAAGTAACAAGTTCAAAAAATTTACAGGCGTAAAATAATTAAAAACAATTAAATCATTAAGTTACCAGGACTTTTCAAATAGGTTGGTATACGGAAGTTCCTCTTTTAAACTTATAGTTTTATTATTTGGAAAATTTTTTTAAATAAAACCCGGTAATAAAACAGAAAAGAATAAATGTAAATTTTCTTTATGTAAAATGATGGGTTATCAACTGACCTTAAATTACTTCTTTCTTGTAAAAATATCACAAGTAATTGTCTGGTAAGCACAATGACTTTTTATTTCTTCCAATGTGTATCAAGAACCATACGGAATTTTCAGAAACAGAATGTTTTCGAAGAACCTTCCAGGTTTTTAATGCTATAGCACTCGAGTATCCCTCTTTTTGCTAAAATATAGTTGTTTCAACTTCAATGTCAGCAAATAATTTTGAGTCGGCATTTTCAGAAACAAAATACTGGTGTGAATATCTTCCGGTATTGCTCTGCATCCAATTGACATTATATTAATCCTTATTCAGAATAAGTGTTCTATCCTCTTAAACAGTGAATCACCTGTTTTAAGTACGGTTTTATGGCAATTGTGTACGCGTATGTAGAAAAAGTAATTGTTGATAATGCGCTACAGGAGCAATGGATAATGGCGCAAACTACGTCGTCGTATAAACAGAATTCAATTGTAGACGAATCTATTGCACCTTTTTTTCTTACAATTCTATTTAAGTAATTTCTTCCCTGACATAATGGCATAGAGAATTCTTCTGAAAATAGTTATCTTCAAATCCAATGTCAACGAAAATTTGTTGACTTCTCTTAAATAACATAACATTGTACGCATTACCATTGTTTCGAAACGTCTCATATTTCGTTCTACATCAGGTTGAGAATACCATAAATCATAATCTTCAAGTGGATTATTTTATAAGCATTGATTCATTAGTTGCAAAATCCTACACAGATTACGGGTTTTATAGGAGTTGGTTCCAAAGCTTCTTGCCGATTTAAAAGACCATTTGTAAAAGTAAAAGGAAACTATTTGTTGAAACCTTTATTCACGACAATAACGACCTCTGATCTCTATAACTTGATTTCATCTTTCAACGAGCTTTTACGTGCAAGATTCTTACAGATTTTATGCAGATTATGAACTTAACTTCGGATCAATATCGTCACATGAGGTGAAACTAATTATTTTTAAACTGTCGATATAAGTAATATTACGAGGGGAATAGTTTAAAAGGATATGTAGGATGGGTCAGGTTTTCGCAACCACATTCTTCTCTAAGGTCTTTGGTTAGCACTGCTGTGTGGGGACCCGCATTATCATCATTGAAAATGACCCCCTTCCTGTTGATTAAAAGAAAGTTGTTTTCGAGTAAAAATATGTTGGGATATTGCAGAAAAATACGAATGATGCTTTAATAATCTGAACGAAAAAGTTAGAAATAAACCATGATATGTTAAAGTAATAACAATATTTTTAATATGAGTCACTACTTATCAAGGCCCAGAGGTCAATCGAGGATAAGGGTTAACAGAGTATGCAGTAGTCAATGAGACAATACTGTAGTAATCATTAGTAGTGGAAATTTGGCAAATCGAATTACTATGCATTAATTAAATTACAATGGTTTAAAACAATTCCTTCACCAACCGACTGAATTAGACTACGGAATCTTCTAAACCTATTTGTAGTGTCAATTACATTTTTTGTATTACTATTTTATGTAATGAACATGAATTCATGCTCGGTTCTTACCAAAACTATGATTGGCTGATTAAACCATAAATACGGACGAGTGTAGCAGCAAGATATAAATGTTAAATATACCCTAGAAGCATACAGCTAGTTACAATCGTTCATTTAAGCGACTTACTAGAGTGTATTTTACTCAATTAACGAAGCCAAGACCACTCAGCTCATTCAAATGAATATATCTCTTTCCAGAATATATAATTACAATGGGCACACATTTACATATGTTCTTAGGTATGGTAACACATACATTTCTAAATAAATATCGTTCTAATATGTGAGGAATACAAAAATAAAACATTTGAGTATCTATAAAATCGATAAATCAAACAAATCTTATATTTCTTGAAATTACTCATTATCAATAAAATAAACTTTGAATTCATATTTGCTATTTACTAACTCTTAATGTATTGGTAGGATATGTCTTGCTAATTTCCTTACTGACATGGAAGAAGATTGTTTAAGCGTTCATTGAATAAATTGATTTTTGCTATGAACTCTGCCGTGTAACTAGGTCGGCGTCGCTGTTAGAAATACTGGCGCAGGATTGGTTATACGATTATTGACGTTAAAAATCGATTTATGTTGCTAAAATAATTAACGAGATTTTTCTCTGATAAATGATATCTGATATAGGGCATCGAGATTAGAAATATTTCAAATGCTTATCTGATAGAAAACCAAAATATGAACGGCAGTCGTTCGATTTTAAATTATATTAACTCAATTTGATTTTCTTTTACAGATTATTTTTAATTTTTCCTACAGCACAAGCATAAGAGGCATTTTCTTCGTTTACAGGGATGAGGAATCGACACAGTAGATCCTAATTTTGTCGTTAAACCTTTTTTTTAATAATGAGATCCTCGTAAGATTATGAACCTAAGATGATTAAGTGTTTAATGTCTTGCAACATCAAACAAGGCCTTAAAAATAGATGAAAGTTATAGCCCGTTGATTAGAATAAGTGATAGTTAAATATTGTCAGATTCGTGCTCAGTTCGATATTAAACACGAATACCTATTAATTAATCCCTATAAATCTCATTGAACGGACATCATCATACTAAGTTTGCTGCACTGTATTGCAGCAAAGAATTATATAAAATTTACCCGACCAACCAGTATTTTCCGAGACAACTTCTAGAATAAATGTGTTAATGTAGTGATTTATCACTACTAATCCATACTAATCTCTTCCTGGCCGTTGTAGAGGACATCGTTATACTTTATTCACTGCACTTATAATATCAAAGCTTTGTATGTAATTTCATCCATATCGACATGTAGTTTATACGAAAAAGTAGAACTGACTAAAAAAACGGTGAGAGTAAATATACTATCGATTCATGTAGACGATACAGTCGATAAGCAAGATCGTAAAGCATAACTATTAAGAATAATAGCTGACAAAAATAGATTGCATATCTTATCTCAGTAAGCCGTTCTTCTGATCAGGTGCAGATAAAATATAATTCCATTCAATAAAATGTATTGCACACACATAATTATATTTTTGTGTAATTCGTTCCACGCAAAGCATGTAAACATTTAATTTAAAAACAAGAATAAAGAAACATAATTAATGCAAAGACAGAACTCACCTACTGACTTAAGTCTTTAATGGATAAAGGCAACAGTTAGGAAAAACTGTTTACAGAGAAATAGTTCTACAAGTCCGCAGTGAAACAATCTACTGAAACATAAAGATATATTATAACGAGGTATCTTCACAGCGAATTCATTAATACTATTAAACTACTGAATCTAATACACTGGCAGAGACAATTTTGAAGAAGACATGCTATAATAGTATTTTTAGAAAGACTGAGACTAACAACATCGCGTCTATAGAAGAGACAATACAAAGGAGAAGAAAATTTGACTTAACCAAATTCCCGATACGTTTCGTAATCTTTAAAACTTTGCTTGGTGAAAGCATATGAATAACTAGTAGCATAAACGCTAATTGATTTCTTGTTTATACATATAAAACCATAAACTATTAAAATAATACAACTTAACTGGTATTTATTCTACACTTAAAATCATATATTTCTCCGTTAAATTTGACACTCTTGTCAAAACTTCTGACTTCTAAACGCAACGATTTTTCCAGCTGACTTCCACACATCAGCGTAAGTAACACGCCTTCTCTCAACTCGCTTCATGTTCGTTTTACATCTGCTTGGACCCGTCTCATTTGCATGAACATTCGCAGTCACTTAATTATTCACCAAAAAACGAACTGTCTCGTCATATTATTTTTCCT
Organism: Euprymna scolopes; assembly: GCF_053919585.1. Taxonomy (NCBI): domain Eukaryota; kingdom Metazoa; phylum Mollusca; class Cephalopoda; order Sepiida; family Sepiolidae; genus Euprymna; species Euprymna scolopes. The sequence goes on from NC_136497.1 coordinate 90,738,022, forward strand.
TTCTTTCTCTTTCATTTAGTTCCTAACAGACCCTTTGAATCATGCACACATGCCAGTCAAGTTACACGTTTCCCTACACTAGCCATCATTAATTTTTTGTTTATATATATATATATATATATATATATATATATATATATATATATATATATATATATATATATATATATATATTTAAAGGAGATTAGAACAAAAGTACGCTAACGGATATAATTTATTGCACGGGCGTCCCCCCTTTTTAAAATTCATCATTCAATAAGGTAAAAAGCCATAGCAAACATCTAAATGAGTATTTTAACCATAGTTCCTGATTTCAAAAGGCGAAAAATTAAAAGGTAAATTTCTATATATGTTTATGTATATACCTGTATATCTATGTATATGTATATATGTGTCTATTTTTTCATATATATGCATGTATATATTTGTAACGTTGTACTTAAAGCAAACTTATAATTTAAATTCAAATCTATATTTTACTCTATTTCTTTTCTATCTCTAACCCATATTAATTTTCTTATAAATTTTAAATCCAGACCTTTTATTTCAATTTTTTTCAGATACATCTGCCTTACTTTTAATGCTAGGTTTATTTATGGTGTCTTTTAAATTTAATAAAAACCCTTCAAAATTTGCTGACGAGGAGAACTTGCATATTAAAAAACTATATGTAATAATTATTGTACGTAACTTGATGTCTACCACAATAAAAAGCATTGTTTCCCGAAACGATCGTACAGATAATTGATTTTGTTGTTGTTCCTTCTTATGAAATGGATTTTTAATTTAATTATCATTTGATTTTTAAATTTTAAATTATCAATCACATTACTTAATATATATATATATATATATATATATATATATATATATATATATATATATAACCTTAAAATATATTATAAACAAGAAGGCAGACACAGTTAAAAAGAAAAGTGTGTAATAGGTCTAGAAAACAGAGATCTTCTTATCAGATTTCGCAAGAAAATACTGTGAAATCTGCTTCAGATTTAGGCATATCTGTATAGTACTCAGTAGTATGCTGAACGTATTCCGAACGAAAACAAACGTTGGTACATACATCAATTGCTGTACATGTGGGCATTGAAACTTAAGATCCGAAAAAAGCATCCGCAAACCATCTCTGAAGTCATCAGCACATACAATGGGGAATACATTATAATTTGGTAAATAATTATAATTTTGGTAAATAATTATAATGAGAAGATAAACAAGTTCAAATGTATTATTTAATTGGAATTCACTGAGATGAGTATTGAATCTCTACGGTTCCAGATAAGAATTGTCTGAAGATAGCAGTTTCAATCCTACCCGAACCTGGCCAGAGGCTTACTTGGCCAAAACGTGGTGAGACAACAACAAATACTGAAAGAAGTACATTCAATCAGGAGATTCAGAGTTCCTATCCGTCGCGGTTACCGACTAATGAAGGCCAGAGGAATAGTTGGCCGAAACGTCGTGAAAAAACTAATAAAAGATGAGGATAATTGTCCGCAATAAATAAAATCAATAAATAAAATTAATAAATAAAATTAATAAATAAAATTAATAAATAACATTAATAAATAAAATAAATAAATGAAATTAATAAATAACATTAATAAATAAAATTAATAAATAAAATTAATAAATAAAATTAATAAATAAAATTAATAAATAAAAGTAATAAATAAAATCAATAAATAAATAAATAACATTAATAAATAAAATTGATAAATAAAATTAATAAATACAATCAATAACTAAAATTAATAAATAAAATTAATAAATAAAATTAATAAATAAAATTTATAAATAAAATTAATAAATAAAATTTATAAATAAAATCAATATATAAAATAAATAAATAACATTAATAAATAAAGTTAATAAATAAAATTAATAAATAAACTTAATAAATAAAATCAATAAATAAAATTAATAAATAAAATTAATAAATAAAATCAATAAATAAAATTAATAAATAAAATCAATAAATAAAATTAATAAATAAAATCAATAAATAAAATAAATAAATAACATTAATAAATAAAATTAATAAATAAAATTAATAAATTAAATTAATAAATAAAATCAATAAATGAAATTAATAAATCAAATTAATAAATAAAATCAATAAATAAAATTAATAAATAAAATCAATAAAAAAAATTAATAAATAAAATTAATAAATAAAATCAATAAATAAAATTAATAAATAAAATCAATAAATAAAATTAATAAATAAAATAAATAAATAAAATAAATAAATAACATTAATAAATAAAATTAATAAATAAAATTAATAAATTAAATTAATAAATAAAATCAATAAATGAAATTAATAAATCAAATTAATAAATAAAATCAATAAATAAAATTAATAAATAAAATCAATAAATAAAATTAATAAATAAAATTAATAAATAAAATCATAAATAAAATTAATAAATAAAATCAATAAATAAAATTAATAAATAAAATAAATAAATAAAATAAGTAAATAACATTAATAAATAAAATTAATAAATAAAATTAATAAATAACATTAATAAATAAAATCAATAAAAATAAAATTAATAAATAAAATTTATAAATAAAATCAATAAATAAAATTAATAAATAAAATCAAAAAATAAAATCAATAAATAAAATCAATAAATAAAATTAATAAATAAAATTTATAAATAAAATCAATAAATAAAATCAATAAATAAAATCAATAAATAAAATTAATAAATAAAATCAATAAATAAAATTAATAAATAAAATCAATAAATAAAATCAATAAATAAAATTAATAAATAAAATTTATAAATAAAATCAATAAATAAAATCAATAAATAAAATCAATAAATAAAATTAATAAATAAAATTAATAAATAAAATTAATAAATAAAATCAATAAATAAAATTATTAAATAAAATCAATAAATAAAATCAATAAATAAAATTAATAAATAAAATCAATAAATAAAGTCAATAAATAAAATTAATAAATAAAATCAATAAATAAAATTAATAAATAAAATTAATAAATAAAATCAATAAATAAAATTAATAAATAAAATCAATAAATAAAATTAATAAATAAAATAAATAAATAAAATAAATAAATAACATTAATAAATAAAATTAATAAATAAAATTAATAAATCAAATTAAAAAATAAAATCAATAAAAATAAAATTAATAAATAAAATTTATAAATAAAATCAATAAATAAAATTAATAAATAAAATCAAAAAATAAAATCAATAAATAAAATCAATAAATAAAATTAATAAATAAAATTTATAAATAAAATCAATAAATAAAATCAATAAATAAAATCAATAAATAAAATAAATAAATAAAATCAATAAATAAAATTAATAAATAAAATCAATAAATAAAATTAATAAATAAAATTAATAAATAAAATTAATAAATAAAATTTATAAATAAAATCAATAAATAAAATTAATAAATAAAATCAATAAATAAAATTAATAAATAAAATTAATAAATAAAATCAATAAATAAAATTAATAAATAAAATCAATAAATAAAATTAATAAATAAAATCAATAAATAAAATTAATAAATAAAATTTATAAATAAAATCAATAAATAAAATCAATAAATAAAATCAATAAATAAAATTAATAAATAAAATTAATAAATAAAATTAATAAATAAAATCAATAAATAAAATTATTAAATAAAATCAATAAATAAAATCAATAAATAAAATTAATAAATAAAATCAATAAATAAAGTCAATAAATAAAATTAATAAATAAAATTTATAAATAAAATCAAATAAAAAAAATTAATAAATAAAATCAATAAATAAAATTAATAAATAAAATTAATAAATAAAATCAATAAATAAAATTAATAAATAAAATCAATAAATAAAATTAATAAATAAAATCAATAAATAAAATAAATAAATAACATTAATAAATAAAATTAATAAATAAAATTAATAAATAAAATTAATAAATAAAATAAATAAATAAAATGAATAAATAAAATCAATAAATAGATCAATAAATAATATCAATAAATAAAATCAATAAATAAAATTAATAAAAAAAATTTATAAATAAAATTAATAAATAAAATAAATAAATAAAATTAATAAATAAAATCAATAAATAAAATAAATAAATAAAATTAATAAATAAAATCAATAAATAAAATCAATAAATAAAATAAATAAATAACATTAATAAATAAAATCAATAAATAAAATCAATAAATGAAATTAATAAATAAAATTAATAAATAAGATAAATAAATAAAATTAATAAATAAAATCAATAAATAACATTAATAAATAAAATTAATTAATAAAATTAATAAATAAAATCAATAAATAAAATTAATAAATAAAATCAATAAATAAAATTAATAAATAATATTAATAAATAAAATCAATAAATAAAATTAATAAATAAAATCAATAAATAAAATTAATAAATAAAATCAATAAATAAAATAAATAAATAACATTAATAAATAAAATTAATAAATAAAATCAATAAATAAAATCAATAAATAAAATTAATAAATAAAATCAATAAATAAAATTAATAAATAAAATCAATAAATAAAATAAATAAATAACATCAATAAATAAAATTAATAAATAAAATCAATAAATAACATTAATAAATAAAATTAATAACTAAAATGAATTAATAAAATTAATAAATAAAATCAATAAATAGATCAATAAATCAAATCCATAAATAAAATCAATAAATAAAATTAATAAAAAAAATTAATAAATAAAATTATTAAATAAAATTAATAAATAAAATTAATAAATAAAATTAATAAATAAAATTAATAAATAAAATTAATAAATAAAATCAATAAATAAAATCAATAAATAAAATAAATAAATAACATTAATAAATAAAATTAATAAATAAAATCAATAAATAAAATTAATAAATAAAATTAATAAATAAAATCAATAAATAAAATCAATAAATAAAATCAATAAATAAAATCAATAAATAAAATTAATAAATAAAATTAAATTCAAATGTGTTTTATTTTCATTCGTTTAATTTATATGTATATTAAAAGCTTATATCCTGTTTCTTTAGATAAGTTCGATTACTTGATTACCTCGTCAGCGTATCAGCAGCTGTTCTGGAAAAGTTTCGCACTCATCAGTATTATCACCACAATCCAGCTGGAAAATATATGAATAGTCTGCAGCAGAATCCATTGCCCCGTGGTTGTCTCTTCCTGTGTACTTTAAGAAAGAAAACGATGTAAAGTGCAAAATATAAATCAATAGAATGACAGTAGTAACGTTGTTCCCGCGTCATTTTCTGGGTTCTGGATCAAGCTTGCTTCAACAGCTTATGCAATCGCTGCAATTTGTTGTTTCAGTGTTAGGCATAAAAATCTGCTGTCTTTGCTGTTAACGAATAGCTGAGACTAACGAAATGGATTTCATGGAGACGAAAACCCAAACATTCTAATTTCTCACGATTTTCATAAGATATATGCAGAAGTATGGCTCGCTTAATAATAATGTTATATTGTCGAATAACATATATATATATATGTGTGTGTGTGTGTGTGTGTGTGTGTGTGTGTGTGTGTGTGTGTGTGTGTGTGTGTGTGTGTGTACAGTATATCACAAAAGTGAGTACACCCCTAACATTTCCTCCAATATTTAAGTATAACTCTTCATGGGACAACACTAAAAACTGATTTTTTGACACATTGGAAAGTAGTCTGTCTGCAACATATATAACAGAGTTAATCTATTTTCCCCTGAAAATAACTCAAAATATAGCCATTCAACGCTAAATCCCTGGCAACAAAAGGTAGTACACCCCTTACGAAAAGTTGTCAATATTAACATACAACATGGCAGCTCTCAATATTTTGTGTGGCCACCATCATGACCCAAAACTGCCTCTACATTCCTGGGCATGGAGTTTACCAGACCTTCACATGTAGCCACTGGAATGCTCTTCCACTCTTCAATTATGACGTCGCGCAGCTGGCGGATATTTGAGACTTTGCGACTTCTGATTAAGGATGCCCCAAAGATGTTCTATTGGGTTAAAGTCTGGAGACATGCTTGGCCAGTCAATCAGCTAATCAGATATTGCATTTGCGTTGTTTGTTGTTCTTTCTATACTTGTATTATTTTGTTTGAATCTCCTTAACAAATTTGATTTGTTCTTTATATCCTGATCTAGCAAGGGCTTTGGTATAATATTTTTTATGTTTATTGAATAAACCTTTATTGTGCGATATTCATTTTTAGATGCTAGATATAATTGTTTGTTTTTCATACCATTCGGATTTTTATCTAGTTTGAAAATAATCAAATTTAAAAATAAAAAATATGAAAAAAGCATATTAATACGAAGTTCAGAGTTAAATGCATAAAAATACTTAGTTCACGGAAATTCTTGTTATATATATATATACATATATATATATATATATATATATATATATATATATATATATATATATATATACATATATATATATATACAGGTCAACACACACAGACACACACATATATATATAATTATATAAAAAATATATATATACACACATATATATATATGTATGCATTTATTAAAATGCATCTTGAATGACTATAATTTTGTTTGATAACAAGGTTAATATAGGATAACATGGTTATGTACACATTTTGCATAAAATTGTATACGAAGGCTTATTTTTATCTAGTTTGAAAATAATCAAATTCAAAAAGAAAAAATATAAAAAAGCATATTAATACGAGGTCCAGAGCTATAATACATAAAATCATTAGTTATTGTACGAAAAATACCAAATGTTATACTGGGTGCTATATAATTATAAATTTGCAGATCTGATTTTAATTAATGTGACTTCAATTCCACTGGGCCTTATTAAAAATGTTAGTAAATAACGACTAAAAAATTATATGCTACTATTAATTAGACTCTACTTAGCATGTATTATTATTATTCAATCCCGATTAATAACCGTTGTACCTTGTAGTATTATATACAAAGGTTCGTGATGGATTTAATAAAATATGAAGCATTACACACATAGTGAGAGAACGGACAAGAACTCGCTGAAGGCTCTTGATAAGCAGGGTCTTAACCAAAGTCATCGAGGTGTTTAAGACAACATTTATCAAGATTTCATTTGGCCTTTGAAGTAAGGGCCGTAGCCTTTGATTAAGAACGTCAAGAGGCGAGTCATCCGTAACCTTGCGAAGTGAACTTATCTCATCACCCATAGATGCAACGCAATCATTCTATTCACAACAGTTAATCTGCTCGCCGTATCATCTATTCACTTTGCTGTGAGATTCTCTTAAGTAAAGTGGTTAGCATCTTTTAATAACTCAAGAAATTCAATTCAAAGTTAATGCGCTCTCCCCCGTTCAATTTATTTCTCTTTTCATACACTAAGATATCTGTCTAAACTAAATATAATATTTTCTATGATTTAACGCATATACACATGGTTATTTGAATATATATATATATATATTTATATATATGTGTGTGCGCGTGTGTGTGTTTTATTTTACATCACCACTTATCAAGGTCAAGATGCCACTCGACGATAAGGGTTAAAGGGTGTACAGTAGAAATTGGACAATGTAGAAATCGTTAGTAATTGAAATTCGGTAAATTTGTTAACTTATATTTAACGGCTCATCAAAATCTTGTTTGCGTTAGACTTGAAGACAACACTATTGTAGTCAGCTGGAAAGCAGGAACACGGAAGACAATTCCATGGACGTGCAGTTCTAAGAAAGAAGCTTTGATCATGGAATCTAGGTTTAAGTTTAGGCACAGATAAAAATGGGGGAAACTAGTGATAGTGTTTCTGCTAGACGGGCGTTTCTTTTGAAAGTTTGGCGAGGGGTACCATAGATTGGAGCTCAGCCGAGCACTTGCCATGAAAATAACGATAAAGCAGAGACAAACTCTCAACATCTCTTCTGTGAGAAAGAGGTTGCAGAGAAGAAAAAGGACATCCCCTACGAGGCTACGAAGTCTATTTAAAGCTTTATCATGGCAGGATAAGTCCTTTCTAGCAGCTCCTGCCCAGATGTGGACACAGTACTCCATCCTTGTACGTACCTGGCTCTTATATAAATATAGAATTGCATCAGCAGTGAGATATCTACTGGATCGATAGAAGGATAGAACATTTTTTTCAGCGGCCTTGGCAACAGATTTAATGTATGTGTTCCAGTCTTTAATAAAATATGCCTCCAGGAGAAAAAAACTCTCGTGTAAAATCTTATGTCTAATATATGTTTTGTATTTTGGCAGCGATTACGCCGATAGAGATTAGCAATTCTACAAAAAAGTGTAGTTGGGTCTGCATGAAGTCTTTACCAATATAAAACAAATGACATTTGTTAATTTCCGAGCAACTTTATTGCTGTGGCGGAACTCATACAACGAAATCAACGACAGGGTCTATCATATATATATATATATATATATATATATATATATATATATATATATATATATATAAGCAAAAATGTGTGGCGGCACTAGAAACAGTTTTTAATGGCTAATCTAATAATCAAAACTCCTCATAAACGATGATTTCAATCGTCTTAATTTTAGCATAAAATGAAAGACAATAATTTATTGTTAATCTTGGGGAGATGTTAATTTTTTCTTAGTGAATATTTACAAAAATAAAATTATACGAAACTACCTCCAAAAGGCATTGTATAAACGAAAATTGCCATTTAAATTCAAATCTTGCGGTTGATTTCTATAGCAACACACCCGCAAGCACATATAAGCGCATGCATGAAACCGCCATGTTGCTATGGAAACACGAAAACACGCACACAAGAAATATTATTTTTAATTTGGAACTTCTCTTGTATTTAATATTTTTTTATATTTTTTAATTGTTTTAGAATTGACTTTTTTAATTACACACTTACCATAAAATCTCAAGAAATAACAAATTCTTTAAAAAATGATACTTCACGCGTGTGTTTCCTATTTAAAAAAACAAAAATGGTTGGTAATATTTTACATTAAGCCTGTCTAACGTTCGTATATGAGAAAATACTTTTTTGTAGATTTCGGTGTGCTAAAAACGAATCTGAAAACCGTTTCCGTCGCAAAAAATAGTTTTCATGATATGAAGAAATTACTTTTTCGAAAAGTGGGTGATCACTTTTTCATGTAAATTTTACTAAAAATGAGTACAAAATTATCACCTGCAATCAATGCATCAACTTGCCTTTTCGTATTCACTATAAGTATTTCTTGGACTTCCGATTTGTTGGCTTTCGTGGATCTTGCTGGCTGCAATGTTGTCTGGCAGTGGAAATAATTATGTATTCTCTCTCACATTCTGAAAATGCTTATTGCTCGTAAGGATAGGCTTGTCGTGATGACATCCCTAGCGAGTATACTACTAGTGAGACATCGACTTGGGTTAAGGTTAATTGTGATGATCACATCCTTTGTTCGAGACGAAGGTAGGTGCATTCCACTGTCGGATTTCCTTGCGGTTTGCTTGATCTATGGTAGTTAATAAGACTTTCTTGTGTGCAGCGCGCTGCTCAGTTGGTAGAGTGATTTCCTCGCATGCAAGATGCTCGAGTTTCGAATCCTAAGCTCGGATGTGTCTAACTGATGAACCAAAATGAGGGCGAAACTCGAGTCTTGAACTTCCGGTTTGATGGCTTTTGATATTATCAGATTTGTCCAGAGTTGCTAGATCACGGATGTAGGATGGCATCATCTACAATAGAATCCTAGGATGTGGTATTTTAAATTAGTAAGAAAATACAGTACAGTAGATAATACACATGCGTATAATCAAATGCCATTATAAATAACACCGTAAGGCGGGGCTAATACCGTAGTCAGAGGTCTAGAAACCATCGTATTTCACATCGTAATCTGGAAAAAACGTATCCTGGAGCCACCGTATACCTTCTTCTGTATAGAAAACAAAGGAGAAAAACAGAGAGACTGACGTAAAGGCGTTGCTTACTTGTTTACACAGAAAATAATTTGTTGGATAATTTGTTGAAATATATAACATAAGATGAAATTTAATCACTTGCTAACAATCAGAACTATGCAATCTATTTTTTATATATATGTAAAAGTGAACGTATCTGTGTGTGTGTTTGTGTGTCTGTGTACATTTTTCTACGCAATAATACTGTTAGTTTTCAGTCTACAGACTTGAAATTTGATATAGAGGGTACTGAGATTTGGGAAAATCTCTGTAGTCCGTTTTCGCCCAGAAATTTGGCTGTTAAGGGGTCAAAGTTCAACGATTTGACCTTTGAGAACTCTACCAAACTCCTCCGATAATTTTGTGTCTAAACGCTTGAAATTTTAGATATAGGTTCCTTCATGGAGCTAACTTAATAACTTAATTTGAGCCCAAGCAATAAATATCAAGGGCTTATAATAGGGGTCAAAGTTTTAAAAAATTGACCGCTTTTTTTTTTCTTTTTTTTTTTTTGCTCAACATATACCTCCAAACACCCGAGCAACGCCGGGCTGAAATGCTAGTATATCTATAAAATACTTAATTTTATAGATACTTAATTATATATATGCATGCATGCATATATATATGTGTGTGTGTGTGTGTGTGTGTGTGTGTGTGTGTGTGTGTGTGTGTGTGTGTGTGTAAGTGTAAGTGTGTGTGTGTAAGTGTGTGCTTTTAACATCAAAATGCCATCGTTCGCCCCTGAGGAGAATGGCGAAAGACGTTTCGTGTTTAAAAGAACTCTCTTCTCCGTCATATATAAATTTTGTACCCCAAATAAACTTTTCTACTATTCTCGAAAACGATACGCCTGATCTCAGATCAATACCATCAACGGGCTTTCTGATTAAAAAAAAAGAATATCTTAGATCTTAAACATTGTATTCCCTTTCTTAAGTCTTGTTTAGAAAATAATGAAACCCCCGATATATTTCTAAACGTATCTCTCTCGCCAAATAGTCACCTATTTTTTTTATTGAGCGTGCTTTTCTCATCAACGTCAACTCGAATACCTTCTTTCTTGTCACCATCGCTTATGGCACGCTGCATAAAGAATCACCATATTATCAGGGCCAAGAGACCACTCGAGGATAAAGGTTAAAGAGTCTACAGTAGAAATTGAACAATATAGTAATCATTAGTAATGGAAATTCAGTAAATTTGTTAACTTATATGGAACGGCTCATCAAAAACTTGTTTACGTTAGACTTGAAGACAACCATATTGTAGTCAGCCGGAAAGCAGGAAAACGGAAGACAATTCCATAGGCGATAAAGAGTGGGGGGAATTATTGATAGTGTTTTCAGCTAGACGAGTGTTTCTTGTGAAAGTTTGGCGAGGGGGAACCATAGACTGAAGCTCAGTCGAACACTTTCTATGAAAATAACGATAAAGCAGAGACAAACTCGCAACATCTCCTCTGTGAGATAGAGGTTGAAGGGAAGCGAAAAGGACATCTCCTACAACGCCACCAAATCTATTTTAACCTCTATTAAGGCAGGCCAAGTCCTTTTTAGCAACTCCTGCCCAGATGTGGCAACAGTATTCCATCCTTGGACATACCTGGCTCTTATATAGATAGAGAATTGCACCAGCAGTGAGATATCTACTGGATCGATAGAAAGATCCCACCATTTTTCCAGCGACGTTGGCAACAGATTTGATGTACGTTTAAGATCAGGAGTAACGGTCAAGCCCAGAAGCTTGTCAAAACTTGAGCCTTCCTGAAGACGAGAGCCATCCATTTCAATTGATGCCAGATATGGATCAGAATGTTGATGATGTAAAGAGAGAAGCTTGGTTTTAGATGCATTAAAAGTAACCAGCCACTCTTTTCCCCATTGTATCATTTTCTCGTGTTCCTCGTCTTTTCGCTAATCATGAAGAGGTTAATATGAAATCATCAACTCAGAAATTCTACCGACATTTGTCGTTACTAATTAAGAGTAGATTTGGCTCAAACAACACCAACCTTGATAAACACATTTTTGATCGTCTTTCATTCTGAGAAAGGTTTTAATTTTTGTGTTCCTCCTAAATGCATCGGTGATATTGCGGTTCTCACTGAATTTAAAATGTTGTTTTTTCGGTTATAACATCACACCCTTCTTTCCTTTGATACTTTTTTCAGCTATGAAAGCTAATGTGTCTAGTATTGGATATTCTTATAGCAATTCGTCGAGTAACTCGAGAAATTTTATCTGGAAAACATCTCATTTTTCTACTGTTCTTAATTTAAAGAAAAATAAAGATATTTATCTTTCCAACCCTGATAAAGTTGCAGGCGTGGTTGTCCTGAATCTTACTGATTATAGTAATATATTAATAGAATGTCAAATATTTTAGATGACACTACTAAATTTCTTAAACTCGGCTCCGTCGACTCGTGTGATAATACTTTGAATATTAAAAACAAATTGCGAAAACGCTTGTACTGCTTATTTAAAAAAGAATTATCTCTCCAAAGAGATTTATCAGAAAATACGACACACTGGATCCTTGAGACCCCGACCTCATGACCTCCGTTACATTCATGAAGACAATGTGCGCTGTAGACGAATTTTATCCATGGTTCCGCTCAATGGCTCACTGAGTTACTTTTCTCTGTTCGTACATTCTACTCTATTTATTGTCTCTCTGATTGGTTTACTTTCTCCGGTATCATTAGAGATACTACTCCCAATCAAAACAATTCTATTGATTTTGCTCGTTTGATATTTCCTGTTTATTTACTAACGTGCCTGTCGATGAGACTATTACTATTTGCTGCGATGCTCATTATTGTAGTGAACTTGTTCCTCCCTCTTTACTGGAAAATATTTTATTGAAATCTTTTCTCTCTGCACAAAGTTAAGTTTCGCCAACGTGATGTACCAACAATAGAGTTTCAATGAGCAGCCTCTTAGGTCCTATCTTTGCCGACATTTTCATTGGGTTTTATGAATGAACACTTTTCGAATCACCACATAAGACTTCTTCCTTATATTTTTGTTATGTGGATGATACGTTTGCGGCTTTTTCTTTCTCAGGAACTGGCTTTAGCGTTCTTCAAACGTCTTAATTTCTTACATCACGCTTTGTCTTTTACTAAAGACAACTCTCCCGTTCTTCGACGTGTTGATTGAAAGGTTCAGTGGAGGTTTTCTCACCTCTATATATAGAAAACCTACTTTACCGTTATCTATACTAAATTGTGTTATTTTGCCCTAAAACCACCAAGCTGACGTTTACTTCTACGTTAGTATATATATTTGTGGCCCCTGTTGACTAGATGCTGAAATTACCAAAATTAAGGAAATACTGGTTGATAATTGCTACCCAGAATTCTTAATTGATAAATGTATTAAATTCAAAATCAAGCAATTTAATCAAGATACAATCTTTGGCCCTTTACAGTTCCCTGCATATCTTAAGTTGTCATGGGTTAAAGAAATATGTTAACAATATAACATAATATAACAATAATAATGTATATGTATGATCAATTTTTTTCTCTTCTCCCCTTCCTTCCTCTTTGTCCATATGGTGATTGGACATATGTATTTTTCATTTTCACCTTTCTTTTTAATTTCCTCCCCTACTTTCTATTTAAAAAAATCAAAATGTCATCATGAGGATGGCGAAAGCCGTCTCAGATTGAAAGAACTGTCGTCTCCGTCATATATGAATTTTGTGCACAGGATAAACTTTTCTTATATATATATATATATATATATATATATATATATATATATATATATATGTATATATATATATATATATATATATATATATATATATATATATGGACACCTTTGATGAAGGGTAGCTCAAAAAATCTTTCGGCTCATCATGATTTTAACTTACTTTTCGTCAATCAGTTATCATCTTGAAAAGGAGGCGTATATATATATATATATATATATATATATATGCCTAATGTTAGGATGTAATGCCGTATAATTCACGCGATATGCACGACCGTTCCCAGAGTTCATTGGTGTCACTCCTTAACTGGTCTAATTACCGAAACGCAATTTTTCTTTCTGTTAATCAAAGCTTTATTTTTACGATAAATTATATATATATATATATATATATATATATATATATATATATATATGTGTGTGTGTGTGTGTGTATGTGTGTGTGTGTGTTGGTATGTGCGTGTGCGTGTGTGTGCGAGTGTCTGTATGTGTGTGTGTATTCATTATCACATGCAGTAAACGAAAGAAATACACTTAGTAAAGTGTGCGACAGAGGGACAAAAAAAAAAAACAGGCAGATACACAAACGGGAAAAGCTTGATCACACCAGAATCACTTCATAATGTGCTGTATTTTAACCAGACTGGAACTTGGGTGAACAATCGCATTATTGATTAGATCAATATCAAATCTTACTGGAAAATAGATTGGTTTTCCCTATGGCGAAAATAACATAATTTCTCGCTATCTATCACCTACTGTTTTTATACCCACCAATAATTTGGTGATTTTGTATTTGGTTCAGTTACTGTTTTTACTATCCATTGTTCTTCTACTCTGGAAGTTTATTCGTTAATTAGTTATTGCTGGCACAGCTATTGAACAAATAACGAATTATCCGACGCAACATTACGTGACCAGACAGAAAAAACCCAAATGAAATTGAATCGATCTCACAATAAAAACAAGGCGCATTCAGATATTTTAAAATAATTAAAAAGGATTAATTCAAGAAATACGCGCACATTATATTTATTTTTATTAAAGAATTATTTATTTTTTACAAAACAAAAATAATGAAGCAACTACTATGTGTTTTTGTTATCATATTAAGAGAAAGGTAAATTTAAAACCTTTTTGTTTTCGATCGTGGTCTAACATAGTAATTACACAGAAAATATGTGTTTCATCTAACCTAAAACTTAATTTATTGCCTTTGAAATCATAATTAGTTGTATATTTCTATTTTTCATTTGTGTTATTCCTGTATGAAATTATTGAAAGTCGGCACATTTCGATATAACCAATTTAGAATTTAATTTTAGAGTTTTCCGCCGTGTTGATAAAATAAGCGCTTCGGTATCCTCCGGTCGTATACGTAAACAGTCGAAAAAAGCCGAGCGAGTAATCGTTTTTGTTAGTTTCTAAAAGTGTACGAGTACTAAATTGTGTACTTGATCTACAAAAAATGACAGAATAAAATTATGCTTCTTAATTATTCGTAGATATATGCATATAATATGACAGAATTACATCAATAATAACATATTTTATATACAAATTGTCATGATCTTTTCTGGTAACTTTTACAAACACATGATAAATGTATAATTTTTGTCTAATTCATTACATACGGTCAGAATTGTGTGATTTGCTGTTTGCTTTCTCGTTTTCCGTAAGCTCTAGAATTAGCCTTTTTTGTATTTGCTACCTTTTATGTAACGAAACGAATTTATATTAAAAAATACTAAGTTAATTTCATGAATTAAAGAATTGAGGATATTATAACATATTTTATGATTATAATTCATAGATTTGGGAGAAAATATACATATCATGGTTACTTCTTGTCTAAAAAACTAATATATTTAAGGAATTTCTATTCAGTACAACTTAAAAGAAAATATTATTAAAGATATCAAACAACAAAAGGCCTTTCAATATTTAGACATGGACTGTTATAGTAAAGTTTCTTATATTCACCGTCTTTGAAATGGCCTTATTTTTACTTGCTTCTTTCCACATCGACCATCTTTTTTTTCTATTCATCTTTTCATCTCGTCTCGTTCTTTTTAAGTTTTCTCAACTGATGCAGTTAGACTGTCAGCCACGTTTTATGCCAAAGTGTTCTCTGTCTGGACGGCCGTTTTTAATCCTCTTTTTCCATCAACAAACGCGGGAGAATTCAAACAAAACACACATAACTGACCCTCTACTCTTTTCTGGCCAAAAACTTCATAGACAGTCTGAAAATATTTTTTGTGAGTTCGTTACTTTTAGTCGTATCAAAATAACAAATGGATAGACACATGAGCGATAACAAAGACAGAACTATGCACTTATCAAAAATGGACACGTATGTTTTTTGAATGTTTTGAAGATGGTGATGAGAGGTTATTAGACATGGGCATAAAAGTAAAGTAAATCTTTGATATAATGTCTGTTATTACAGTTAGAAAACAGTTACTTGCCAATATATATATATATATATGTATATATATATAGTCATCAAGATACAGTACTGTTTCGTTGTATCACAACTCATCAGTGCCGTTAGAGTAGCCCCTCTCCCAATATATAGGTATATATATATATATTTATATGTATATATATATATATATATAATATTGTTAAAAATAAATCCATCAAAGTTTGAGATCAGTAAACTACAATACCAAAAAACATACATAAGAGTGTAATATTTATATATTGCGTTACAAAGGATCAACATGTTACAGACGGTGTAAGGTCAGCGAGTCATTAATAGTGGACGATATTTAAAAACACGGTCACTTGAAACCGACCTTATCACGTGCTTTAACTTCAATATTTGTAACACAATATATATATATATATATATATATATATATATATATATTCAAAATATGAGAATTGTATAATTCACACATTAAAACAATGTCGCAGTCCATGAAAGCAATGAAAAATATGCGCTCATTTGGGTTCATCGCTTGAATACATCCGAACTCGGGATTTGAAAGCTGAATCTCTTGCGAGTGATACACTAGTAAGTCTATTAACTAAAACATATGGAGTAAACCACGGCGAAATACGGCTATTGAATGTACCTCCTTCGTCTTAAACACGGGGGGTGGTCAGACAACCACCAAGAACAAAAGCCGACGCCTATTACAAATAAGATGTTTACGTATTTAAGTATTTCACTGCAGTTTATTTTATGTGTGTTAGTAAATAGACTTTATTGTGTAATGTGCGTGACGCGATTACTTAAGTGGCAGAATTATTGTCTATCATACAAGAGTTTCGAGTTACGAATCCCGAGTTCGGATGTGTCAAACTGAGGGCGAAACTCAAGCCTTGGACGTCGGGTCTGTTGGCTGTTATGGCTCTACTGATCGTTACTTGCCTGTGGAGAGAATTATATATATATATATATATATATATATATATATATATATATATACAAATAAAACATAATAACGTTAACTCATGGAGCTGAACTAAT
The DNA here is from genome assembly GCF_053919585.1 of Euprymna scolopes. Lineage (NCBI taxonomy): Eukaryota > Metazoa > Mollusca > Cephalopoda > Sepiida > Sepiolidae > Euprymna > Euprymna scolopes. The sequence goes on from NC_136497.1 coordinate 90,755,233, forward strand.
ATAATGTACGAATTCAATTACCCATTTAAAAAAGATTTACTCAAAATCCATCTTAAAATGCATATATTACTTATATTGACTACACAGCAACGACTCTTAGTATGCGCCTATCATAATATATATCAGAAACCAGTGCTATTCAAAGCCATATCATCTATAACAATAAACCGCAAAAGTCATCTGAAATACGAAGTTTAGTAACTACTAATACCAAAATTATGTACAAATATAATTGCAAACGCAGACGAAAACAACACTTAAACCAACACGAATAAAGGAAAATAAAATTTAATATTGGCACAGTAGCATTTTATCTGTGTACTAAGATAATATACTTATAATTAGCAGGACCCGTTAACCGGGGGTCCTTGGTAAAAGCCTGCACCCCACCTCGTAAAAAGTAAACTACGACTGTTGTTTGTGTCTACTGCCGTCCCTGAACAATTGCGGACTCTGGCAGCCCTGGCCTAAATGAAACACTCTGGCTTTCACTGACGATTAGTGATGGTTTCAGACGATAACACGCTAGTACTGTTTGAATTAAATAACAAAACAATTTCGGGAATGCGTAAATCAGTATTATCATGTTAAGAACGGCGTTTGGAATTAACATTCCAAACTACCCGTGTTAAGAATGGCTTTCAGAATAGACACCAACAACTTCCCCAGTTAAGAATGGCGTTCGGAATAAACACAACAACACCTCCATGTAAAGAACAGCTTTCGGAGTAGACAACTCCTTTTTATTGGGGGATGTAGAAAAATAATTTCCCCAAATTTACCCGTGATATTCATTGTCAGCACATCCAACCGAATATGCTAAAAACAGTTGTGGAGTGGCGGTGTCGGTAGAAGAGAATAGATTTGTTTATCGTGCGTGCGCACACACCTCACAGCCAGTGAGTTACAGGGTATAATACTGATTCTTCATGCATACAAACCTAACAGCAAGTGAATTACAGTTCATAATACAGATCTGTATATCTCTATACGTACTTATCACCGCAAATTTTGAATGATATTTTCTTAATCAGCATAGTCGAAAACATAATTATACATTATAATTGAACCTTCAACCATTCACAATACTGTAACTTAGATATGAGTATAACGTAGCGTCTTTATCGATTGTACCATGTTCACAAATAATATGAGTAATAATAATATGAGTAATTCAATGAGTTTAATAATTTAACACGACTAAATTATCCAATTTTCTTTCAAACATTATACAGGTTTCATATGATGGATATTCAGGAGAAATAACCACACAGACATATGCGACTTGAATTAATTAGTTTTCAGTTTTAAACGATCAAACACAATAGCCCAGAAGTGTAAAAAACATAATCATATGACAACCAAGTGACGTAGCTATTCCTGCTATCCAATATATTCCTCAGTTTACTAAGTGCTACTGTTTACGCTATCCTGGCGAGTATTTCGGGTCTGCAGCGTTTATCTTTGATAATTGAATCAAGTTAGGTATTTTTAACTTGATCACAGATATTAAACCTTTCACATTATTGATCGTTCATTCGACATTTCCGGTAGCCATTTCGTTTAAGTTCGTTTTGTGAATGTCTTCCACTAATCTTAAATGTTAGTAAGCACATATAGCTTAGTTGAGTTTAAAACAGATTCTTATTGAGTCACCAAAGTTAAGCAGCGTTGAGCTTTTCTAAAACTCAGTAGAGTGACCGTTTCTGAATAACAGCTGTGAAATATTACACACACTTACATATGTGTTAGTATGTAGGGACCCAACACGTGGTAGACTGTCGCAACAGAAATAAAACAACAAATAGGAAAGACATTTTACGTGCTGTTTCATATTTTAATAAAATGGCCTTTATTCCTCATTCTCCGGGCACGGGTGATGCCACACCTGTCTCTAACGTGACCGTGATTCTCTCGAACGTGATCATTGGTATTCACACGCGTCCTTTCTTCCCCCCCCCCTCGCTGTGACCTCACTTCGCACACGACTCGACATTTTTATACAGCCGCCATACGCGCGTCTGCGCTCTGTTACAGGTTATTTTGAAACTATTATTAGCAAGAGGATGAATCGATCTGTTATCGATCTCTTATAAGTGAAAATGGGGAGGGTTGAACTAGCAATGCTCTAGAACACTACTTATCCCAAAGAACGAAGACTCCGAAATAAAACAAGACTAACACCACATATCCTACAATTGCCTCTAAATGTGTTATTACCTATAGGCATGAGTCACGTGAAATTCTATTGATTCTGGCGCTACATGTTGCGGGTTTAGCTATTAACGCAATCGACAACACCATATACGTTTTGTTGTCTTATGAAATAAAAAAAAACAATAGATGCACAACTCAGACAAGTTGTAGCATTATTTGTTTTTAAAATTGAGTATTTTTAATAATGTTCTGTCCTTTAAGACACTCAGAGTAGCAATCTCTCCGCTACCACAACGGAGAAAGACAGTTTTTTTATGTACTAAGAATCTGCTAATTTAAAAACACGTTCTGTCTGTGGCAGATATTACCTCGGGACTGATTCCTTGCAAATAAAAATATAAATAGATAAAAATATTATATTTTATGCAAAAAAAACCAAAAAAAAACGAATAAAGCTAGTCGTAAACACCTTCATAATTGATCATACTAAATACTATTAATTATTTCCAATATCTGGGCTAAAAACAGCCACTTTCATTAAAATTTATCCTCGCATGGTTGTTGACCTGGATAAATGCTGGGATAATATTACAAAGAAATGTTAGTAAGTTTAATAGAAAATCAGAAAAGTTGAATAAAAAAGAGAATAATAAGAGAAAGAGGGTGGCTGTCTATGTGTAGATATCTTCAAACTAAAAATGTCAAAATCTCCGCATTTACGTATTTCTCGTATAATTATTTTCCAATTAATTCTCAAATATAATACCTCATTTTTATTGTCATATGATTCTCACTTTTCATTATTTAAAATTGTACTCGATTGTATGCGTGCGCGGTAATATAAAACATGTCAATATAATTTAGTTCAATTTCTATACAATTTAAGGGAAAAATGTTTCAACATCTAAATATTGAAGTAGTTATTTTAAACGTGTAATGCAGAGATTACTTTGAAGGAAGCTAGAAGGTTATGTGTGTACTAGTAATAAAAGTGCCCATAAAACTATGTAAACTTATTTAAGGCACCTCGTTTTTTGTTGTTTACAAACCTTATTTTCCAAATCTATTCTGAGAATGACCTTCAATAATTTTTCTATAAGAGCTTGTATATTTAAATATTAAATAACGTCGCTTCTATATTATTTAGTTGGAATTCATTATTGAGATGAGTATTATTTATTAATTTTTATTTATTGAGGACTATTAGCCTCATCTATCTGAGGCCAACTATTTCTCTAGTCCTCGTCAAGCGACAACCCCGACAGGATAGGAACTCCCAACTGCACCCTCAGCAATTACTTACATCCCTAGTTGTTGTTGTCTCACCACGTTTTGGCCAAGTAAGCCTCTGACAAAGGCCGGAGGAATAGTTGGTCGAAACAACAACTAATAAAGATGAAAAAACAACTAATAAAGATGAGGATAATAGTCCGCAATAAATAAATTATTAAATAATATTTATTTAAATAATGAATTTCAATAAAATAATATATATATACCATTCGGTACCGACCCAACTCTGGAAGATCACATGATAAATAAACGTGGATTTATAAGACTCAAAATTCAACCTTGATCGTCCTCGGGGCCCGTCACGCAGTGGATAGAAACGTTGAATGTTTACGGTTCTAGGTGAGAATTGTTTGATGATAACGGTTTCAATCCTACCTAAAACCTGCCAGAGGCTTACTTGGCCAAGACGTGATTAGACGAGAACAACTATGGATCGAATTAATTGCTGAGAATGCAGTTAGGAGATTTGAGGATCCTATTGCGGTTACCACCTGACGAAGTCCAGAGGACTAGTTGGCCGAAACGTCGTGAAACAACAACTAAGAAAGATGAGGATAATAATCTGCAATAAATACATTGAAGTCGCTTCTACTCAACAGTTACTATATTTGACTGCTCCCTATTACAGGTGAAGGATAAATTATAAACTAGCGTCCTTATTCTCATAGTGGTTTAAAGACAGTCCCCACACAAACACCACCCGCACCTTTCATATTCTTACTCTTATTTAACTTGTGCTTCTTTATCTATCCTTTTCGTATAAGTTATACTGCCTTATTTATCCGCCACCCAACATCCAACTTTTTTTTAAATTCTCTCTTGTTCCGCATATAAGAAATATAATATCAGGTCGGTGAACAACATGTTTGTCGATTTAAATTTTCTTAATAAAAATTACGAAGCTGTGTGTGTATTTTTAACATTATTTTTTATCTGTGCCTAAATCAAAGCGTAGATTCCATGAACAAAGCTTCTTTCTTAGACGTGCACGCCTGTGGAACTCTTTTCCGTTTGCCTGTTTCTTACCTGACTACAACTTCAAGCCCGACATAAACTAATTCCTGAGAAACCGCCCCCTTAAGTAAGACACTCGATTAATAACGATTAACGCGATATTATCCCATTGATTACTGTACACGCAATAACCTTTATCCCCGTATGGTTTCCCTGCCTTGATAAGTGGTGACTACCATGTAAAAAAAACAAAACAATAAGAACCTTTGGTTTGTATAACTTATAAGTACATACCTTGTAAACATCTCTAGATGAGGATGTGGAATATAAATATAACTGTTCAATCTTCTCTCATTATGATAAAATAGGGTTATCTAAATAATTGTGTTACTCTCAAAACAGATGATAATCCCAGAGAGCTAGGACAAGAACAGACACAGGCCGAGAGTAGATTTGTTAAATAAATTTTCATAGGAAACCTTTAGTCAGTAGTGATTTTAAGACACACGCATTATGAGTATATAATTTTTCTACTGACTAAACTAAGTCGTAGTCGTGTCGGATGGGCAAGCATCTTGCAGAAATATATGAATAATGTTTTAATAATCTGAAAGGAAAAGTTATATATTAATCATGGTGATATGTTTAGTTAGTAATAATAATATGCATAAAATAATTGACAATGATAAATATGTTCCTCTTTTACAAATAGGCACAAGATTTGTATAAACCTGATATATAAAAACTCCACATAAAGAGATCATCTCCTACATATATTTTGATTGCGAAAATTTCCCTCTGTACCAAATTACCGTAGATGAAATATACATTTTTTGTCCAAACTGTTACCCAACATCTTATGTAACTTTCGCACGCCATTACAGAATATTTATTCGCTATAATAAAATGTTACATTCAATCATACGCGTGCCATCATCACAACCGATAGCATATTTAAACGAAGTAGTTCGTATTTTCCCTCTACCTTACAAGTACTCCTACTACCCCAGTGAAGACCGGGTAAAAATATACACAATATAAATATATTGCCATGAAACTCTTATTAACTGCATCATACATTGAAAAACATACACATACCCTTACACTACCCTATTCAAATATAATGATTTCTCCCTGCTTACATTCTGTTATCTCGGATTACACATTAATACTAAAAACGGATACTTCGCATTAAATTATCATGAAAATGACAATACTTAGAAAAAATATATTTAAAGGGATTTTTCCACACTTTTCTTATAAACTAGAGAAATCAATACGAGGCAAACGTGCACAGACACACAGACACACACACAGACACACACACACACACACACACACACATATATATATATATATATATATATATATATATATGCATACGCTTTTCTCGTATTGATTTCACTAGTTTTTTAGATAAGTGAAAATTTATTATCTATTCTGATATTACCCACAGTTGCTTCTCCTCTCAGTCAGTTAAGAAAAATCCATTTCAACTGAGGCAGTTATTTATAATACACTCGTTTGCGATGCTGTATTTTTCCCACATAAAAAACTAATTTGTTTTCACCTCTGCCCCTGTGTGGACGTATGTAAATAAGTGATCCTCAATGTTTGTATTCATTTATGAATTTGATCATATGGAAGTTATTTTACCTAAATGGGCAAGATTTCAAAACAAAGATAAATCTTAATTCATCCCCACATCTAACAATTCTGGAAATAAACGTTATTTAGACAGAAAAAAAAATCTAACGCATAGTTGTGATATTGGTCTTAATATTATGTATTTGCGTGCTTCGCTGCATTATTCCCTACCAATCAGTAACCGGTAGGTTTTACACAAACTTTGTAAAGCTAGAATGGCCGACCGCAAAAAAAAAAAAAATCGATAGCAAACATTCGAAAGCGCGACCTCTAATCAACTGACACTTCGTGAATGACAAGTTTATCCTCTTGTCCATTCGATCCGGACCGAAATCGAACACTTTAATCACTCCTCTGCCACCTCAGTTGTCCAACAACACTTACCTTCGATTTTAACCAGCCGACATATGCCGTCAACCCTCCCTGGTGCATTCGCCCTTATTGACGTCATACATTACCTTATCGTTCTCTTCTCTCAGAGATTACGCTTTTCGTTGGTAGCATCTAACGGGCGAACAACTCACCGGCGTCGTTCGATTTAAAGAAGCTTGTCCAAGTGCACCGGGACGACGGCGAAGAAATGGACGTTTGTGAAGAGTGATTGTAGCTGACATTATCCCCCCCCCTACAACTTACACTGGGTGCCTTTATTCGACGGTCCGCAATCAATATGCTTGATACGAGTCGGAGAAAAGGAACATTGCAGGGCATTTTAATCGAATTCTTCCACTTTTAAAGTCAATCAACTTTTCTTTTGTAAAATAGTCTTTTTTCTTTACTTCATTTCTCGCCTCTTTTTTATTTCTTTAATTGGCGCTCCTTCTTTTTTCGTTCCTCATTTTTATTTCTTTAATTGGCGCTTCTTCTTTTTTCGTTCCTCTTTTTTATTTCTTTAATTGACTCTGTTCCGGTTTTTCATTCCTCTCTTTTTTTTCCTTTATAAGCTCTCTTTCTGTTCCATTCTTTTTTCATTTCATTAATTGCCTTTGTTTCTTTTTTTCATTGCTACTTTTTATTTCTTCAAATGGCTGTCTCTTTTTTTAATCCTTTTTTATTTCATTAGTTAGCTTTATTTCTTTTTTCGTTCCTCTTTTTTTCTCCTTAATTGGCTCTGTTTCTTTGTTTCAGGCTCGAAACCTATAACTCGAAGGTAGGCTCGGACCTATAACTCTAAGAGTAAAAAGAAGGGAAAAAGCAGATGGTTAAGGTGCCGTGCCTACCGTGAAAAACGACGTTGGTGGCGTTCGAAAAAAAGCTAGTCATTGCAGGGCGTGTGATAACTTTGCAAAAATGTCGACAAAAAAGCGACCCCTCCTTGTAAAAAAGGGCTCAGTTAAATCAGAAAGAATGAATGTTCTTGGCCAATTTTTGGATATTTGTCATCAGAGACTAGCCGTTCACGCGATACTAATTTTGTTAGTGCTGGTCACTGTGTCGAAAGTTTTAGCGAGACATACATACATACATACACACTAACAGACAGGTGAGATTTATATAATAGATTAATTAACAGCAATTACAATAAAAACTCTACTTATTAGCTCGTAAAAAGTGCACACTTATGTATCTTCCATTTTCTTTATTAGTATTATTAAGATTAAATCATATGTTCTTTGCACGTAAAATCAAAGTTAGATACTTGATTCTTGATGAAAAGCCGGACATACATATCCTAACTTTTTATGATTAAGCTCTGCCCAATTCTGGAACACTTTGTTGAAATCTACAAAACGTAGTTCTTTGAAATTAAAATAACGTGGTTTACTAACAACACACAAATAATCAATGCTAGAGTTCTGTGGAAATTTTAATAAATAACATTTTTTTCGAAAAGTATTGGGCTTATAACGCTTGAATACTCAAAAGACCTAATTTAGCGTAATTGTAACAGTGTTATCATGTATCCGGATACCAGGGTGCAATTCATAAGTCATACAAAACTCTAAAATTATACTCAACGGGCTCTTATTAAACGCGCTGCAGTATAAGATGAGAATAAAGTGTATATAATAAATTATATTTTTACATATTAAAAAATCTATGAATCTTTGAAAACAAGAATTAATATTTATTAAAAATCTGCATAAAAATATGAATTAAAAATTATATAATAAATTAAAATAAATTAAATAAACGGAAACTAAAACAGATAATTTTTAAATAAATAGATACAGTAAAATGGTGTTTTATAATTGGGTATCCAAATTAAGTAATACCATTCTGTTCTCACCAGTTTCAATACCGGAAGTCGCTAGGGTCGGTAAATATGCAAGAGCGCTGGAAAATGTTTCCTGTGAACAATTATTCAGAATAGCAATAACCAGCAATTGTTACGTACATGTTCTATGGAATTATCCGGCAACTACTTATAGAAAAGAAATAGCATAAAAGACCTAAACGTTGTATCCCTTGCCAGTTGCAACGTAATGCGATAAATTACTGTTGTTTGATGTTTTCTTGCGTTTAAAGTGGCCGTTTATAGAATTTGACAATGTGAGATCCGCTTTTAATGATCAAACCAATGTTCTAAGAGCGTTTTATGCCGCGAGCCGACGATCAAATACCTACTCATGAATGCAGCATTCAAGCATCATTTGAATCGGACTCAGCTATTCGTCACACGTGGAATAACGAATGCACATTTTTATTTATTGAATGCGACTGATCCTTCAATAAAAATGGAAAAGTTTCTAATTCAAGCATGCGCACTTTGCAAACGCGAACATTCAGCAACAAAGAGAATAATAGAACATATATAGTTGCGAAAATGTTATACTCGTTCGAGCCAACTGTAATTTGTTAATTTTGGCTTTATTTGAGAGTAATGGCTTTCGGCTCGTTCGTAAAACCAAACGTGATATAATCTCGGTCAAATAGATTTATTGTAACCTACCCGACGAAGGCGACTCTCTTGCTGTATGAATATATTTCATGTCATTACCTCTCATCCCATCATATTTTGATTTAAATATGTCGCTCTCTCTCTCTCTCTCTCTCTCTCTATATATATATATATATATATATATATATATATATATATTAGGCACCGCCAAAACTGGGGGGGGCAGGTAAGTACTTTTTGACGGACCGTCTTTTTAAAAATCTACCAAAAATCAGGTAATTATCCGATCAATACGAAATTTTCAGCGATTATTAAGAGAAGAATGAACTTTATAACAGTTTACTTATTTTTCATAAACGATATTTATATATATATATATTTTTGCTTACAAAACCCCCCTTGTTTTGAAGTGGGAACAAATATGCTTAAAATAATCATCTGAAACTGAAATCAACATATTGTGTTGTTGTAAGGGACAGAATTATAGATTCAAAAAAAAAAAAAAAAAAATTGTTGGCATACCTTATTTTGACGTCTGAATATCAGAACTTCGATTGTGTTTAATTATCCCGCTTTTGAGTTTTGAAGTGTGAAATTTGGTGAATATGTTAAGTAAAATAATTAATTTAAGTTAAGCAAAACAAAAAAAAAAATTTTTTATATTTATACGAAAAAAGCTATTTTAAAATTTTTGATAAATAAATTAACAATTTTTTTTTAGCGAGCCGAATAATGCATGGCCATTATTAAACAGGGCATGCTTTGAATAATCGATACCAAAAAAAAAAATTCGATAAATATTGTGCCCTTTGTGTTAAAAATAGCATCATTTTTTTCGATCCCGTTTGAAAACGTTTGCCGCCTTTCGACTACGGTGGACCAAACGCGCTGAAATAATTTTTTTTTATTCTGCTTTAAATTGCACCCCCCCATTTTGGGGAGCCTGGCCCCCACACACATACACATTAAAAACCAAACGCATACAAATGGTCACCCATCTGGTACTGGCCAGCCTCAGCTTAATAATACATTGAAATTTTTCGTCACTGAAAAATAAGTTTTTTTGGTCTGTTTGGTCTTCCATAGTTTGCTGTTTATCAAACGAAAACGTAAACACAGAGTCGATCTGAACTCTACGTTAACGCGAAATATCTGGTTACCTATATGAATAAGTGGAATTATTTGAAATTCAGGTACTTATATTATAATATTTTTGCATATTCTCTTAGAAAATCATCCTAAATCTTAGTTAGACAATAAATAAATTAATTAATTATTACAAAAACACTTTTTTTTTAATATTTAAGTACGTTTTTTGTGCAAGACAAAAAATGTCAATTGTTAACTTTTTGGGAAAATTTAACATTTAAAATTGAATTAAAAATAGTAGAAAAAGTTTTACATTATTCTGTTTTCTATATGATAAAATTCAGGGTTTTATCTTTCTGGAAAAAAAAAAGTTACTCAGAAATAATGGATTTTAATAAATGTAATTTCGTTTTAAAAAACAACAACAACTTGATTTTGCGGCCATTTTTGGCGGTGCCTATATATATATATATATATATATATATATATATATATATATATATATATATATATATATATATATATATATAATTAAACTGTGTTCATGCAAGGATCTATAAATAATCTACTATGAGTAAAGTTCTTTATTTTTAATCTTTTGACTTTTAATAAATTCCGTTTCCTCCTCCACTTTGTACGCTATAAAAAATATATATTATGTATTTATATGAACTTCTGGTGAGTAGCTTAGTCTATCTATGACATTCAACAAAACACTTGTAAGACTACTGTTTATCAAGTGAATTTATATGAATATTATTTAAATATACCTGTGGTGTTTCATTGTTTACAAATTATGTATACACACACACACACACACACATATATATATGTGTGTGTGTGTGTGTGTGTGTGTGTGTGTGTGTGTGTCACAGTCAGTCGGCGAGATGGTCCAGGGGTAAGGGTTTAGGCTCATTACCGTTTGGTCCCGATTTCGAATCTCGCTAGATACAGCCACTCTGATGAGTCGTAGACGACGAAACACATGTCAGTGGATAATTACATTTTAAAAATAATATATATATATATATATATATATATATATACATATATATATATATAATTCATGGTAAGTAGAAAGTAGAACTCGGGTTTACCTTCTGCAGTCTCGTAACTCTTCTTTTCCCTAGGTTGTGCTTTAGTCCTCGCCTTCTATTATCAATCTTTCTGAAAAAAGGGAAATAATTATTATTTTCAAAATCTACTCATCAAGCACTTATTGTTGGTTAGTTTGTTTTTTTTGTTTTTTTACCTTGAAATCGTATTTTATTATTTTTTCATTTTTTTTTATTACATTGAGTGACTTATTGCCTTGTATTGTGCGATTTATATAAACAATTATATTTCATCATCGAGCAAAAATTGAGAATGTCTATATCTCTAAGGGAAATAATTTAGCATAATAAAATGAAAGGACACACAAATAACATGATGTTCTTACACACGCAGAACTGAAAAAAGTGTTTACATAAAACTCTCAAAGACCTTTAATATAGTGTATGGAAATGTGTATTTCGTATTTTATATTAGTTTTAGTTGGATTATGTTTTGTCATTTCATACAGTGTCTTAAAGTTTACTAAATTATTTAAAACAATAGGTATTATCTGCCGAATGAATCTATTTATTTTATTCATTGCAGTTAAATTTAAAATATTTTTGTTTTTAAGAAGGGTGTAAGCAATGTAGGACAACCGTGATGGTTAAATAACTTATGAGCCAAAGAGACAATCGACGACAATATTTAACTTCATATAACTATATATCATTCGAATAGTATTTCATATATAAACCAGTAAACATGAAATTACTATTCAATATAATCATGATGGTAAAAATTCTTTATTATTATACTATCATGCACGCCATATTGTTTATAGCACTGGATGACGGCTTGGTGCTGTATAACAAGGCACTGTCTTGCCTTTCAATGTATTTTGGTCATCGCGTTTTAGGCAATACGCTATTTAAAACAGGAAGCCAGTGTATATGTATTTTCATTTAAATAAAAGAGTTAGCAAAGCCAATTCTAAAATATAAAAAATATAAATAATATAGAATGCTTTAAACAAACCCCATCAGCAATGATTAATCAACACCTTCCCACTAACAAGAAAAAACAGTCATCGGCATTAATTTTTGTGTACATGAATTTCCAAGACTACCAATGTCTGTTCAGATTGCAGGTTATAAGTATATTCATTTTAATTTTTATTTCATGCTTTTTGCAAAACTAAAATAATATGCATTTATTTGTGTATTGTTTTATCGGTAATTAGTCTGACGTGGCTCGTGTCACATGGTTTCTGGTCACTCATATATGTAAATTAAAGTGCCTAGAGCACGAAAGAAACTTGTAATTACATACGGAGTGGACCGGTAAGATTTTCCTCATAGAAAATACCGCCTGATTCCATTTTCATTTTAAGGAAAACCAGTTTTCTATTTTTGTTGCAAACCATCTACTAGTTGGCCAGTTGTGTACAAATCATAAAAGTGATAGGACCCTTCTATCACGTCTGAAATTGACACAATGTACAACGAGCTGTATCCGAGATGTACAACAGTGTTGTACATCTCGGATCTCTACCGATAAATATTATAACACCAAGACTACTGCATGCACCCTCAAAATGCATCGACGGATTGCCACGAATAACAAGACCGTACCCAGGTTGATTAAAACAAAGTTTTCGACCAAAGTTATGGTCTTAAGTATGGTTTCAATTGAGAGGTCATGCCACCTCATATCTTTGCAGTCGGCTTAAAAGTCAACATCAAAGTGTACCTTGTAGTGCTGAAGAGAGTGCTAATCGTCCGGTCTAATCAGGTGGCCGCTGGCAGATCTTGGGTGTGGCAGCAGAACTCGGCGCCGGCCCATAAGTCCAAAGAGACCTAGGCTTCAGAAGGAGTGATATGACTTTGTACCCTTCTCTTACTTGCTCTCCTTTATCCCCCAATTTTTACGTGCTGAACTACTTTGTTTAGTCATACGTTGAAGACATCACCAAAATGACCTACCACAACACCGAAGCCAGCCTAATCGCTGCTATCCGCTTGTGGAAAAGGTATACTCTAAGTTCCGGACCTGTGTCGAGACAGTGATCGAAGCTAGAGGTGACTACATTGAATACTAATAAATAATCATGCTACTGGAATTAATTTTTTCAATAAAAGTTTTAAAATAAAGCTGTATTGTTGTTTTCCTTATAGTTCCACATGTATCGTTCCCCTCTATATTTTTTGTTTCAGTACTGAATAAAGTAGCGTTGTAGATTCGTGCTAGGGGTCACAAATGAAAGAAACCACAATTAGTGTAAAGTGTATAAAATATGATCTGTATTTATCATAAAGAATACAGGAACCACTAAAGTGGTATGAGAGGAACGTGTTCGTAGCATGCGGTTAAACATGGTATGAATGTCTCCATTTAGTCTCTGAAACCAGTCGTATTCATAGGACTAGTTGAGTCCACTTAGCACTCAAATATGGGTGATTTGTACCCCACAACAAGTAGTTATCTCTATTTTTTCTTTTTTGTTCTATCGTTCGTTTTTGTGCAGTATAACAGATTAACGGCTGGTATTCGAATTTATTACATATCAGAAACAGATTGGCATCAGAAGTGATCACATTTATTTCGAACTAACATCTAATGTCTCGTTCTATAAATTAAAACGAGAAATATTCCAGAATGTGATTGATGGAATTTCTAAAACAAGAAAAATTACGCCAGAACAGATGTTAATCGTTAGTTGGAATTGTTTTGATGCTTCAGTAAGGGCTGCGAATAGATTTTGCATTGCCTGTAGATTGCGAGTCATAAGCGCCAAAATAACCTCTTGTATAAGTTGTTCTAGTGTCTTATTTTTTGCTTTCAGGCGCCTGAGGCTGAGAAGGATGTTGTTACTTTTGGTACTTTACGTAAAGATAATCAAGTCCTTATGACATACGTGATGGAACTTCAACAACGATAACAGTGAATAAATTCGGTAGAAATGCGAGTTCTTGTTTTACACCGTCATTGATTCTGGATTATTTGGAACATCCCTCGCCAGAGCAGATGTTGGTGGTCATACCATCGCGGAAGCTACGTAGCATTCTGATGAAAGGTTGTGGGTAATCGTAGTAATTCGATATTTTCCAAACCGTGTTAAAAGACTTGTTGAAGTCTACAAAGGTAACTATAAGAGGTTGGTCTTGCTCAGATTTTCTCGTAGTTGCAGGAGCGTAAAAAACTATATTTTGAGTAGATCTGTTGGTTCTAAACCCACATTGCCACTCAAAATCGTCAGGATTGTTAAATTTTTGCCAATATCTTCGTGCTAGCGATAGAAGTGAAATTCCTTTATTATTTCCACATTCAGCACAGTTTTTCTTCTGTTGAATACTGTCTGATGGTGGTATCTTTGAAATTCTGGAGGGCTACTGCTGTCGTTGATCATGTGTTGCAAAATATTTGCATTAACGTTGGTCAACCGTGTTTCGAAACTTCTGTTGGTACTGGTCCAACTGCTTTTCCGCACTTTGCTCCTCCGATAGCAATACCCAGTTCTTATGCAGTTGATGGCTCGTTCATGGGATAGCTTACAGGTTACTGTAAGGTGGTTACGATGCCCTCTTCGAAACTTTTCTCTGGATGTAGCAGAGGTTTTAAGTGTGTTTTCTATCTGTTGTTAGTGTAACGCATACTTCTATTACTACTCTTCACCGAATCCAAACGGGCACTTTAAGGACCATATACTCCTTTTAAGACACAAAGACCGCTTTAGAGTCGTTTCGGTCTGCCAGATTCTTTTATTTCGATCCTTTTTTTAGTGCACCCGTCGATTGTCATACGTCGCAGTGTATTTTCAGGTTTTACGGCATTGTATTTGTTTATTGTTGTTCTTGTGCAGATATTAGTTACTGCCTTGTGAAACAACGATAAATTTCATAATTTCTTAACTTAATTCATCAAACCAACCCGCATACTGTCTAATAGGTTTGTCAAATGCATCTGATGCAGCGCTATAAAATGCAGTTTGCAAGCTTTTCGACTGTCCTGTTAGAACCAGTTGTTACTGTAAGGCCATTTTCACTCGTCGTGATTATAAACCCGTGCTCCTCACTTTGTTTTCTCAATTTCTCCACGTTAAATTTCTAGAGAATTTAGTTTTTATGCGGAGATTTAGGTTCGATGCTAAATTTGGTATGGATCATAAAATGGTCAGTGCAGTACTTAACTCCTCTCATAGCTTTGGTGCTGTGAAAGTCGTTCAGATCAGGCTTCCCGTAATTATGTGGTCTAAGCGTAATCAAAGTATATCTTCGATCTACCCAGGAGTTGTACTTCATGCAGGGGATGTTAAAAAAACGAATTTTTGATCGGCAGTGATTTTTTTTTTTTTTTTTTTTTTTTTTTACATTTTCACCCCAAACAAGGCAAATTGCCACTTTGGTGTAGGGGGCTACTATCAGGGGCAACAACTACTGGGGTACTATGTAGGGATTTGGGCAGCAAGGTGTCGGTTCACGTTAACACTTGAACTTCTGCACGTCAGTACTGTTGGGGAAGCAGGGACCTGGAATGGAATTCCAGAGTCTAGCGGTTCTGGGGAAGAAACTATTGGAGTAAAAAGATCTTTTACATCTAGGGATCTCTACAGTGTGGGGTGGGATTTAGCAGCCTGTCGGGTTTGTCGAGGGTGCTCACGTCGTGGGGGCACAAGTGATTGCAGTTCGTCAGAGCATTCACCACTAAAATACTTGTAGAAAAGGCAGAGGGATGCAACATTTCGTCGATGGGACAGAGGCGGAAGCTTAGATGCCAGTTCAGGGCCTATCAGGTTTGCGACTCTCTTTTGAACCTTGTCAAGGAGCGAGAGACTAGTAGCAGATGCACCAGCTCAGATGTGGCAGCAATACTCCATACATGGGCGAATGGTTGCCTTATAGAGGTACAGGATACTTTTGGGTGTTAGTAGTTTTCTAGCACGGTAGAGAGAGCCCACCTTTGTTGCAGCGGCCCTGGCAATGCCTTCAATGTAATTGTTCCAACTCATGTTTCCTGTGAACGTTAGGCCAAGGAGTTTGAAAGATGGACTCTCAGATAAAGAGTCGTTGGCCATTGCTATGGGTGGTAGAGAGGGTTTCTTGTAATTATTGAATGAAACTAGTTTAGTCTTGGCAGCATTGAACGCGACCAACCACTTTTGTCCCCATTCCACTACAGATTGGAGGTCTTCCTCTAGTGTTTCTGCCATTTCTTTAGAAATGTGTTCATTTGTCTTCCTGTCGTGCCTGCCATAGAGTGTAGTGCCATCAGCATATATACCCATCTCAGAGGCAATGTTATCGGGGAGGTCATTTATGAATATCAGGAACAATAGAGGTCCAAGGATAGAACCCTGGGGCACCCCCGCATTTATATCATATTGTTTAGATGTACGACCGTCGAGGACAACCTGGATTTTTCTTTTATCTAAGAAGGATTTAATTATGTTAAGTATTCTACCAGTGATACCGTATGATCTGATTTTACTGAGGAGACCCTCATGCAATACCCTGTCAAAAGCCTTAGATATATCTAGAGCTACCGCTCTGCTCTCCCCCGCTTGTTCATCATTGGTGCATAGGTTGGTGTTAGGTATCTACTTTGGCGAATGTAGAATGTGAAGAATTACTGTTGATATTATTAAATATCACACGATAATTCTTTCCAGTTGGCAGTGATTCAAATTCTTTAAAAAGTTGATTTGATATCGAAAACGCAGCCACTGTTTCTCATCGCTCACGGCGGTTTACTGGCCAGTATAACGCGTATGCTTCTTTTTGGCTTGTCTCTGTCAGAGAAATGAGTTTCTTGCAGCGCTGCAATGTCAAACTTGTAACTTTCCAGTTCATGTGATATGGGAACTGCTTTTCTTTCAGATCGTTTTTCATAATCTTAAATGTTTTCGACATTCCATGATGCCATGATAAGATTAATGGTTAAGTTTTGTTTTTGTTTTCTTGCGGCTGTTGTTGATTCAAGCTTGCCGCGGCTTACCAGCCCACGTTTCTTTAGTCCACGTTTCTAGGACTCTCCGAATTGGAGCAAGCAGTGCATCTCTGAATAAAGCTGCCTGGTCATCGGAGTATCTGCCTTGCAAGGTTGATCTTTTTTCAGCATGAGCATGACTATCACATACTGCGTGCGCAGAGATAATGTCGCAACTTCTAGGTTATCTGACGCACCGGCACACCTTAACTCCATCGTTGCAGGTTTTCCAACTTTCTTTTTCTCTTTGGCAATTGTAGAAAAATTCAGTCAATCAGTACTACCAGCACCCTCTCTATTAGAAACAGAATGCAAAGGCAGGGATACATTAAGACAATCAGCACAAATGAGGTCAATCGCGTGCGATGGTTGGCGTGAACCTGAATCAGATTTTACAACACCTTTTGCCAACCCTGTCGTAACTACGGTGCTGTTTCGTCCGTTACTAGCCGTTGGGATTTGTATGCTATTCTGTCACAGTAGACCGTTGACCAGACTGTAGAAGGTAGAATGCTAATACACCATTCGTAGTTGTTACCTAGAGAAAGGAGGCTGGTGGATGCTGCACTTTTTCCAAGTGTGACCGAGCACAGCAACAATAAGGGGGAGTGACATTCTCATGCCAGGGGCTCGCTAATAGATGTAATTCCTGTTATACCTAGGACTAGTTTGTACGTATTACATGCTTAATAACATTATACATTGCAAATGACGCATATAATTTTGCTTTTCGAGCAGTATTCTTGCATAAAAGACATCGTTACACTAATATTAATTCATGTTTCAAGGATACGATTTCCGGTGGAAAAATACTATTCGATAATACAAAAGGTTATTTGCCGTCCAAAATTTGCCGTCCAAAAATATATAAATATTTGCACACATCTCCTCACAATAAAAAACTTGCTGGTTTACTGTTTTTTTTCTTCTTCCAGCCTTCTGGTAATATCCTTCAAGAAATCGAAGCTTCGTTTTGTCATACCATGAAACAGCAACATAACAAAGAACCGATGGCTGCATATTGTCATATTCCACAATCAGATCTTCCTCAAGTATGTCAGTTTTTATCTGCACTTCTCGGTAAATGCGATCATTTTTTCTGTTCAAAGGCGATCGCAAAGAGAATCTTGCCTCGTCCAAAAACCATACTCTTCTCCAAGCAAACTCTGGTTCAAAACGAGCAATCAGAGCAAGCGACTTGTTTTCGCGCATTTCCTGATGTCGCTCAGTGAGGAGGTTACATTTTAGTTCACTTTCTTTGAGAATTTCAAACACTGATGTTTTCGATATATTGAGTGAGATATCGACCGATTTCTCGTTGACTGTAATGACGGCTCTCTATTGCACCGCGTTACACAGGTGACAAAGCCAAATCCTTCACCGTGCTTCATCAAAATTCGTTTCTTTGGTCCTATTCCTTTTTTGGCGAGTATCAGTTGCTTCAGGACCTTCTCGTTTCAAACTTGCAGCATTATGAAACTGATGCTTTGTAATCGTTGAAAACAAATTCGGTAACACGGCCAGACATTTTGTCAGTTCCCAAGTCGGATTTTCACTTCTGGAAAGAATTATCACCTGCCTTTGAAAATCTGAAACCTGTTTCCTGCTGCTCTCGTCCATGATGTGGTTATCAAAATCTAAATCGAAGAAATAAATAAGCAAGATGTAATGAAATCAATATGCAGATTGCACACCCATTCGACAACAAAAGAACCAATCAAAAAATAACAATCAGGCATTTTATTCATTATCTAAGCTGAACTTAACATTCCCCGCTTTTCTAACAACCACCCTGTACATATTTTAATTCCCTAAGAGGGTAATCTTTACTTACTTAGTTATTACGTATTGGCGGCATAATTTATTTTCACCTTCTACTTATCCTGAGTGATTCGCAACATAATGGCCACAACTGTCATTACACCTCTTTGCCCCTAACGCGATGTTAGAGAGCATTCCATTTGTTCCTTAAAGTTGATTAACAACCAGATCCTCTCACGCCGGACTATACATCTTCCGTTCATTGCTATGTCAGAAAACCTTTTTATTTCCAATATCGGTAATCGCGACTGGCACTTCTACGCCAAGAGCTCGTGGAAAACGATATTTTTCAAAGCCACTTATATCGTGACTTTCTTGTCGATCTGCTAGAATCGGAAAAAAATCGTGACGAAAAAATTTTTTTCGAACATTCCCGAAAACAAAAAAATAATAATAATCTACGTAAATAAAATCTTGTTCCCCTATTTAAAATTCTAATTTTACCATGCCGTAGTGATTCAGTTATATTTTCTCCCCGTCTTTCTCACCTCAGCGCATCGTTTATTTTAAACAGTATGACATGTAATCTTAATATAATCTTGTGTTATTTTTTGTTTTTTGGTTTTTATTAATATTTTGCAGACCCCTTGAAAACAACAAATTATTCAATACATAATACAATACAAAATCATCAATACACATTTTTTTCTATTCAACAATAACGTCTAAGTAAATTACATAAAAAACATGTTCCAGTCCTTTTTTTTAAATTGTCTAATAAAGGCGGTCTACAACTGAAAAAAAAACCTTGTTCACAATATTCAGAACTGTCCATTGCTTCTAACAAAAAAAGAACATCAGTTTTTACAATGCACAGTTCAAAACGATTTTTTATATAAACTTCATGTGTTAGAACTCTTACGAATCTAAATATTGTCACCATGATTGACACAAAATCAAAACAAGCCGATGTATTCAACTGTGTGCGTTTCAGTTACATTTTCTCTCCGTCTTTCTCTCTCCTCAGCGCATCGTTTATTTTAAACAGTATAACATGTATTTTTTTTCTTCTACCATCTACGTAAATTTATATTGTTTACCTCTTTAAAATTCTAAGTAAATATGCTGACCATTCGTGAAAAAATTAATTTAACTTTATCTCTATTCTTCTTTTTTTTCTGACGTTGCAATCCCTGAAACACATTTAACATGTTCGAAATATATACATTTAAATGACATATGAGAATTCAATCCAATAATTAAAAGTTCCATTTATATAATCATTACAATTAAAATAGTTTACAATCTTTTTTTACGAAACAACAACAACAAAAACAACAACAACGGTTTTCTAACCGGGAACGCAAAACATATGATCCCGGCACAAGAAAAAAACACGCCATTTCATTTTCTCTTGGAGTTCAAACGTTCAACCAACAATTAAACAAAAAGAACGGCCATTTTGTTATTAAACAGTTACATTCCGACCATTTGTTACGAACGCAATATTTGACAATCCAGCATACAAAACAATTTTTTACATTTTTTTCTTTTTTTCTGTTTTCCTATTTAAGTCGACACATATACCGTATATTTTCTTTCTTTCTTTTTCAACTTAAAATTGACACAATTTTCACGAACATATTTTTTCATAGCCGTTTGCTTATTTATTGCTTAATATATATATTCTTGTGTGTGTTCTTGTGCGTTCTTTTTCATAAGTTCTGTGTGTTTCTATCTTTGCTTTGCTTTGTTTTGCTTGATTTGTGTGTTTGTGTGTGTGTCTGTGTGTGTGTCTATTACGTTTTTATTTTGTTTTCTTATTCTGTATTTCTTTCTTTTTCCAATGTTCTATCTTGCATAAACCGTTCGTCCAATGTTGTGTGTGTATATACCCCAGTTTCTTTTTCTTTTTCTTTCATTACATATGTGGGTGCGTGTGTGTGTGTGTATGTGTGTGTGTGTGTATGCGCGTGTGTATGCGTGTGTGTTTGTGAGTGTGTGTGCATATTCACTTTTTCCACATCCATAGAACGTTCTCAACATGCTGGGTCCCACCTTTTTTCATTTATCGAGACTCCTCTTTTTTCAACGTTGTGCGTGTGGTCTCCCAGATTCGTTATGGCCCTCATGTAGGGAGATAATGCATGGCACCAAATCAACGTATATTACGTAGTATGAGTAGGAATATGTTCTATAACGACGTACATGTTGAATAGTGGGGTTTATATTTTATCTCTATATTCATGTATGTATAAATGCGTGTATGTATATACGTCGTATCATTTAGTTGATCGTCTAGTGTGTACATTTTAACATTTCTTCTTTTCAGCATCTTCAGAGATTAAAACATCTTCATATCTTGGCTGCCTGAGAAAATGCCACTCCCTGCGTCATGGAGAAACCAACTCCTCCTTGAGTCGTTCGTTCTTCGTATGTTCATCTATCGACTGACTAGAATCTCCCCAAGTCTACATCCCATCACATGTTTAAGATCAACAGCTGACGTTACCTCAATCAAGTTATTTGTTTATGCAAACCAAAAATTATATTTAAGTCTATTTTTTATTTTCACATTCTTTTGTAACTGTTTATTATTTCAAGCTGTCACTCACTTTTTCAGAATCTAATTGGTTTTTTTTTTTCTAATTATAATAGTCGACCAGCGACCCGCCGTCTCTCGAATCAATTATTATTGTTAATAATAATAATAATAATAATAATAATAATAATAATAATAATTATAATTATAATTATAATAATAATAATAATAATGTTTTGACCCTTGGCTCTGCCTGCCACAGTTAACACAGATACTCCGCTATGATCAAAGCCAAAGGATCACAACATTACTCGGGGAGCCACATATGAGAGTTGAGTGTCAGGTGAGGTATAGTTGCAGACGAGCTGTCTTTAAAAGAAATCTCAAGCCTCCCCTTCACAAGGTATTAACCACTGCCTGAACAGACAAATACCCCTACACACACACACACACACACACATATATATATATATATATATATATATACATATATATATGCATACACACATGCATACGCATATTCATTTACACCTTGCATGTAACGAGAATTAGGTTCGATACTTGAGGAAGATCTGCTTGTGGAATATATATACTAAAATATCATAGACGTCGAAAGGTATAATAAGCCATCCTATTTATCCCTATAAATTGTGTGAACTAGACGTCTTTCGTTTGGAAACCTTGTCTTCGACAAAGATACTGTTTTTTTATAGCAGGGATAAGGTAAGCCAAGACTACTTCCATTGTTTGTGTTAGTAACTGGATAATTTTATCAGCCATACGAGACTATAATACAACTAGCTTACAGACCGAAGAGATTCGTTTGCACAGTTTAATTATATTGATGTTGTAAATACTCAACGGGTTCATAGAAGATAAAATTTTATTGATTCGATTCACCACTCGGAGTCCAGGTATAAGATACATCTATTGTGCGATCAACGAAGCAGGAATGTAATAATATTCGAATACGCTGTTTTTCTGTGCATTGAGCACACAAAAATATCATTTAATCTATACTAGTATGCCATTGCCAATGTTGGTTTAGTGTCATTACACTGGACTATAATCAATGGTAAATTGGATAAAGGTACACGATAATAAAATAGTAGGACTTTCCGTGATTAAATATGTCTGATGTTCATGTATAAAAGCTTCCAGTGTATTTAAAATATTTATGTGTTATAGCCAAGCAAAGCGACTCCAAAGAACACACTCATATATAATGCATTATTCTAATTCATTAGGCATGCGCACAAAGCAGTTGTCAGTCGTCTGTCCGGCTTATTCCTGTCTCATATTTCGCCCATCACATAAAGTTCATCATTCTAATTAGCATTAAAAAACCGATTCCCGTCGGTCTGGAATATAATGACAGAGAGAGAAAGAGCGTTAGAGAGAGATACAGACAGATAGACAAACAGACAGAGAGAGAGAGAGGGGGTGAGAGAGAATAGGATATGTTTACGAGAAAAGGGAGGGGTTTAGTACAACCGTTGAGCACATCGAAAGCGAAGGTAATATGTTGATGGGTGCGATTTAAACAGCCTACAATGCGATCATGTGAAGGTTGCCTAGTAGGAAATCCAATAGAGACAGAATATAAATGATTCATTTGTTTTTTTCCAATGTTATCCCTGATACAATGGAGCAATTGCTTTATTTTGCATATTATTTATTTATGTTCTTATTATCTTACATGTTATTTTTCTCGAAAACGCGTTATTAATTTCGGACAAAGCAAACGCCATATATCAAGATTCCAATATCAAGGAAAAAACACAAAAATACTTGTCATCTCTAACATTAAAAAAATAACTATAATACGGCAAAACAGATTCGGGTAAATGGCAAAATAGAGTCCTCACATCTGGGTTGACATCTCTAATAGTTAAACTAACGGTTTCTATATAGAATAAATTAATATTCGAGATAGAAAAGAATTCAATAGGAAAGCAGTAACGAGAATGTAAACATAACAGACATAAATGCTTAAATGCCTCTTACTACCTGATTAATATCAGGAGTGTAAAATCTATATCTCTATAAAAGTGAAAATGGCTGTGTGTGTGTGTCTGTCTGTCTGTCTGTGTATATTTCCCTACACAATAACTGTATATTTTCGGTTTACAGACTCGCGATTTGACATAAGGGGTATTGAGATTTGGAGAAAAGCTTTTTAATCGGTTTTCGGCCAGACATTTTGGCTGTTAAGGGGTAAAAGTTCAATGATACAACCTTTGAGAGTTCTACCAAACTCATCCGCCAATTTTGGATTTAAACTCTTTAAAATTTAGATATAGGTTACTTGGACATGGATCTAACTTGATAATTTGATTTGAGCCCAAAACTATAAATGTTAAGGGGTCATAATTGGGGTTAAAGTTTTTAAAAAATGGTATCCGTGATCTCTACCAAATTACTAAGCCAATTTTTGGTCTAACCATTTCAAATTTTACATAAAGTGTATTCAGACATAGGGCAAGAATTTAATCGTTGTTTTTTTTCTTTTTTGCTAAGAATTT
Source organism: Euprymna scolopes (assembly GCF_053919585.1). Classification (NCBI taxonomy): domain Eukaryota; kingdom Metazoa; phylum Mollusca; class Cephalopoda; order Sepiida; family Sepiolidae; genus Euprymna; species Euprymna scolopes. The sequence goes on from NC_136497.1 coordinate 90,779,063, forward strand.
GGCTTCCAAGTGGAAAAAGTTAAAAAGATTTTACTTTTGCAGTCTCTAGCAAACTATTAAGCCACGTTTGTGTCTACACATTTGAAATTTTACATAAAGAATATACAGACACGCAGCAAGCTTTTTAATCAGTTTTGGGGCGAAAATTTGGCTGGCAAGAGGTCATATTTTACAGAGTTAACCTTTGCAAACTCTACCAAACTCCTCCGCCAATTTTGGGTCTAAAGACTGAAACATGAGATGTAGGTTACTTGGATACGGGACAAACATTTTAATTTAATTTAAGCCCAAAACAATATGGTAAGGGGTCAAAATTGGGTCAAAGTTAAAAAAAAATTTGACGTCTGCGATCTTTACTAATTTTTTCTATGATAGTAAAGGAAACCTATATAGAAAGGCATTACCGTACATATTCACACTTCTTTATATATACATATTTTTTTTATTACATTTTCACCCCAAACAAGGCAAATTGCCACTTTGGTGTAGGGGGCTACTATCAGGGCAACAATTACTGGGGTACTATGTAGGGATTTGGGCAGCAAGATGTCGGTTCACGTTACACTTGAACTTCTGCACGTCAGTACTGTTGGGGAAGCAGGGACCTGGAATGGAATTCCAGAGTCTAGCGGTTCTGGGGAAGAAACTACTGGAGTAAAAAGATGTTTTACATCTAGGGATCTCTACAGTGTGGGAGTGGGATTTAGCAGCCTGTCGGGTTTGTCGAGGGTGCTCACATCGTGGGGGCACAAGTGATTGCAGTTCGTCAGAGCATTCGCCACTAAAATACTTGTAGAAAAGGCAGAGGGATGCAACATTTCATCGATGGGACAGAGGCTGAAGCTTAGATGCCAGTTCAGGGCCTATCAGGTTTGCGACTCTCTTTTGAACCTTGTCAAGGAGCGAGAGACTAGTAGCAGATGCACCAGCCCAGATGTGGCAGCAATACTCCATACATGGGCGAATGGTGGCCTTATAGAGGTACAGGATACTTTTGGGTGTTAGTAGTTTTCTAGCACGGTAGAGAAAGCCCACCTTTCTTGCAGCGGCCCTGGCAATGCCTTCAATGTAATTGTTCCAACTCATGTTTCCTGTGAACGTTAGGCCAAGGAGTTTGAAAGATGGACTCTCAGATGAAGAGTCGTTGGCCATTGCTATGGGTGGTAGAGAGGGTTTCTTGTAATTATTGAATGAAACTATGCACATACAGCCACGAACAGTACATAGGGCCTGAGAAAATCTGGGCGTAACTGCTAGTATATATATATATATATATATATATATATATATATATATATATATATATATATTTAAAAGAGTGTAGCCATCAACAATTGTGGTTTTTTTAAAGGTTTTCATCATATTTTTATTTTAAAATATTTTTATAACATATGCATACATGGATTCGGTCATATGTGCTTGGATTGGAAAGGAAACTTCAACCAATATATACATAAGGTGGAATGTATGAATATGTATGTGTGTATGTGATTGTGAGTGCATGTGCCCATATATATATATATATATATATATATATATATATATATATATATATATATGGGTGGATGAGTGTATACACATCCGTATGTTTGTGTGTGTATGTATATATATATATATATATATATATATATACATATGTATGCACATGTATGAGTGGGTAAATGTGTTCGTGTGGATATGGATATACGCGTATGTGTGAGCCCCTGCATATGTCTGTGTGTGTGCATGTGTGTGTATGTGTGTGTGCCTACATAGTATGTGGATGTTTGTGAGTGTATGTGTACATACATATATGTGTGTACATATATGTGTGTATGTGCGTGTATGTGTGTGTATATATATCTTCTACCTATTCTCCATCTTACTTGTGTGTGTGTGGGTGCGTGTACGTATGTATGAATGATTAAGCGCATATACACATGCGTGTTTTGGTTGGTAAAAAAAAAGTATATATATATATATATATATATAAAATGAAAAAATAAAAAAATAAAAATAATTGTTAGCGGTGGATGTATGCGAGTACGTGTGTGAGTGTGTATGTGGGTATGTATATGTGTATATATGTATGCTCCTACATATATTTCTATGTATGTACGTGTGTGTATGTGTGTGTGCCTGCGTACGTGTGCGTGTGCATGTGTACATGTACATGAATGTATATGTATGCGTATGTGATTGTGTGTGAATGTATGCTATACATGGGGAAAGAAAGTCTTTAAAAAGAACCCTAAAAAAGCCATAAAAACCTTCACCATATGGACTAAAGAACACTCTTTGAAACTAACTTTGACCGACACTGTGAACACTTACAGTTGGAGACAGAATGTCTGAACACTGAACACACGCATCGCATCACTCTGAAAAACATATTTAATATCAGCGGAGGCATATCTACAAACTCCCATTTTAAAGAAAAACTTTTTTACGAAAATATCTGAAGAGAGCACACCCTAAGCTCGAAACGCGTTATAAAAATATTTTAAAATAAAAACATGATGAAAACCTTTAAAAAAACCCACAATTGTTGATGGTTACACTCTTTTAAATATACATTTTTTCTCTCGTTGGAACTATACAACCATCACTTTAAATATATATATATATATATATATATATATATATATATATATATATATATACAAGTTAAAAAGGCATTTCATCCAAGGCATGAAAACTGTTAAAGAAAATCTTTTTACTATAGGCTTTAAAAATGAAGGTACAAGATTCAATTTGAAATTTATTTATCTTCAAATTGCATTTTTACAAATTTTACAAAGTAAGGTATAAAAATTTAATACCTTACTTTGTAAAATTTATAAACGTGCACTTTGAAGATAAATTTCAAATTGAATACTATACCTTTATTTTTAAAGACTATAGTAAAAACATTTTGTTTAACACTTTCATGCCTTGGATCAAATGCTTTTCTAACTTGTAACGTATCTTTTAAGAGTATATTTTATTTAATTTATTAATTTGGATTTTTAAAAAAATGAATGTGGTTTTGGATGTATTTATAAAAACTCTCCTACTCTCTATTTCAGTTTGTATTTCTCCTCATATCACAACTCATTTTTGCAACCCCCTCTTTGTATTATTACAGGTCTGAATAATCTCTCTGTTTCAGTTTGTATTTCTCCTCATTCCACAACTCTTTTTTCAACCTCCTCTTTGTCATACATGCCTGAATAATGAGAAAATCTGAATTTTTTTAACAAAATCTTTAAAATAACTTTTTTAAACTAAATTTTTAAAACTTCTTTCAGAATAGAAAATCTTTACAATTTAATAAGGAACATATTTCATATAGGTTTTATTAAAAATATTCAGTAGATAACGAGAAAAATAGAGATGAAAATTTCAAAAGGACTGTATAACTGGTTTAGCTCAATAGTAGTCCTCTCCAGCAAAACTCTTTGTTATTGTTATTCTATTATTATTATTATTTAAAACATTATGTGTCCTGCTCTTTCGCGCGAGGACTAATAATGGCGAATAGCTAATAAAACATGTTAAAACACTTTGAAAAAGAGAAAAAAACATATTATATATATGTATTTATAATCATCCACATACAGTGCTGTTTCGCAGCTCACCGGTGCGGCTAAACAGGCAACTACCTCAAGCCAATATTGAAACCCGACGTCTGTACGACAGTCAAGTCTCTTACCATTACGCTAATCGGTTGCTGCTGTCTGAGTCGTGAATTATCGATGTTTTGACATCGTCCGAAATACTTAAGCTCGATTTGTTTACACAAAGAGCATCGCTAATGCTAATTCGTGTATCACTTCCCAATACTCTCAACTCAAGAAGAGGAGCATTATAGTCCTCCACATACAGTACCGTTTCGCTGTCTCACAGCTCCTCGGTGCGGCTAGACTGGCAACTACATCATGTGTGTGTGTTATTTGTTTTTGCGATACGTTTTGAATAAATTCATTCATTTACAAAAGTGCCTTTTTACCTATATGCGAGTTAGGAATAATTTCCCTTTAACCAGCATATGTATTGTTTTTAAAATATAATTATCCACTGACACGTTATATATATATATATATATATATATATATATATATATATATATATATATATATATGTATATATATATATATATATATATATATATATATATAAGTAAACAAATGGAGGCAATAACTACAATAATATAAATATATATATTTATGAATAAAATAACTACATTAATAAAGTGATAAAACGATCCATGTTCCAATTGTAAATATCCGGTATTAACATGAAGCGGAATCATATACCTCATACTAAAAACAAGTCGTTGGAATAAAACCCATTGCACAGACGAATCATTGAGAATTTTGTTTCTTTCTTTCAATTTCAAATTCATATAGTAAGATTTCTTATACTTTTATTATAATATATATATATATATATATATATATATATAATTTATTTATTTTTGTTACTGTTTAAAAAAAAAAATAAATAAAATGAAATATTATTTGTTTATGTCCAAATAAAAAATGGGAGATTTTCTAAAAAAAAAATAATAAAACAAAAACGAAAAAAACACCCGGTCTCCAAGGTGGAGACGCTAGCCTTTATATCGTTTAAAAAATCAACAGCAAAAACTACTTAAATATATAAAGAATAAAAATTAATCAGGAAATTGTCTATGGAATCACAGTGTAACGGATAAGGACGCTGGACAGAAATACATAATGCCCGGGTTCGATTCCTAATAACAGACAAGCTACGGTGAATCGTGATGGGTCTACGAAACATGCGTGTACGTAGATTACCGTTTTTAAAAAAATATTATAAAATATTATTTGTTTATGTCCAAAAAAATGGTGATTTTCTAAAAAAAACAGCAACAAAAGAACACCCGATCTCTTAGGTAGAGACGCTAATTAATAAGAAGAAGAAGAAGAAGAAGAAAAAGAAAAGGAAATATTTATATACATAAACACAATAAGAATATTTCAGCTACATAGTAAAGTGAAAAAATATGAACTCAATCTCAGTAAGCCCCGTTAAACACCAATACAAAAAAGAAATTAAAAACATAAAAACAAATATATATTTATAATAAGTTTGTCAAAATAATACTAACAAAAAAGTTAAAATTAAGTTAAACACAGTTATCTCGCTTACACCATAAGTTAGGCGGATTTTTACTTAGATACTATAATAAAAAAAATCTCAGCTGTGTCGCTAGTTTGAAGAAATGAAAATAATAATAATAATAATGTTATTGATAATAATAATATAAGAAGAAGAAGAGGAATTATGATAATAAAGAAGAAGAAACAAATAAATAAACAAAATACATTAACATAATGGGATTACAAATTTCACCATAAGAATATCTCCTAATAGAATAAAAATAAAGAAAGAAAATAATAATAATAATAATAATAATAATAATAATAATAATATAATTTATAACAAATTAAACAACATTAGAAAATTGTAGCGAATAAATCTTTATAACAAAATAAATAAATAAATAAACTAAATTACCCGCAGCTACCTACGGGTTTAAATATTCACATCTTACCGCGGTCCTAACCTCTCTCTGCTGTTCTGTTTTCTTCCGCCATCTTGAATATACTTTTGTTTTCTTTTTCAAAAAGGAAGGAATTTTCTCCTAAAATGAATCAAAGTTCCATACTACCAATGGACTTTATATACACCGAACATGCCAACAACTCGGTTGAAAATTAATTATGTAACGAGATGAGAAATGATAGATGAATTAACGGTTAGAATATCCCCTACTCGAACATACCCGTACATTTGTTTGTTTTTCTTTTCTTCAGTCTTGTTATTCAGGTCCTTTCTGCATTGCTTTTGGCTTTAAAATCTTCCATATATATATATATATATATATATATATATATATATATATATATATATATATATATATATATATATATATATATATATATATATATACGTTTTATTTTTACCGTATCTTTCTGTTAAGTTACATTATTGTTTTAGCTGCTCGGCCGTTTCTTTGGCCGGCTGTAGCTTCCTCAGGCTTTCACAGAAACCTGTAAGAAAGCTACAGACGGCAAAAAAAAACGGCCGAGCAGCTTAAACAATAATGTAACTTAACAGACAGATACGGTAATAAAAAATAAAACGCATATTTGCTCTACAACAGTATTGAGCACTTTCTTCAGTTTTTATTAATTACCATTTCCACTATATATATATATATATATATATATATATATATATATACTAGCAGGAAGCCCCGACGTTGTCCGGAATTGAATAATGATCAACGAATATTTTACACTCCTATATCTTTATTTTCATCGAAATCCATGAAATCGCCCGGAAGGAAGCTTCCCATAACTCCATGCAGTAACTTAGTTTAGAATATATGTTCATCTACATTGCACTCTAGTGAATCTACTGTTTTATTTTATGAAATTATTTTAGATAAACTTTTTTTCCAGTTAACGAAAAAAAAACATTAAGAAATTTACGTGCGGACTTTCAGCCTATAACAACGTCATGCAAAAAAAAGGAAACACCAACATTTTTAAGACTCATAAACTTTCGTTGCAGTTAATAAAAAAGAAATATATTTACATGCAGAATTTTTTTCCTATAACTCACGTTATGCAAAAAAAACAAAAAAAAACACGCTATCAACTTACGCACCGTAGAATTTTCACAGCCCGTTTTTCTGTTATTGTTACTAAGCAACGACATAAATACAGTGGCTTTACCGATAATAGATAAATTAAAGTAACGGTTTGATTACCGATTATAGGTAATTATCGGGAGTATTCTGAGACCAAACTCAACTAAGGTCACTCCCAGACTCATACACTAAAGTTCTGTAAATTTTAAAGACAATCGTTTTTTTTAGTTCTTTAAAGAACGAACTCACACACCCAGATAAATTTGCATATATATATATATATATATATATATATATATATATATATATATATATATATATATCGCATTGCAAAAAAAAAATTAAAATTCCTATCCATGTACACAAATTTCATCATGTTTCATCTAGATAATCAGTGTGGAAGATGATTCCCCTGTCGTAAAAAAATTCGAAACGCACAGACGGACTTAAACATTTATTTTTGTCTTACCATCTAAGAAACTGCTGACAATAATTCAACCTCATTTCGAATTTATTTATTTCTACCTTGAGAATTCTGCCCCATAAAATATCTTTGAGCAAATATGTTCTATTTCTATAATAAATCCATGTAAGCTGTTCTGTAGTCCTCCCTTTTCACGAGCTATTTTTCCTGACCATGAAAATGGAAATGTCTTTCTGTGACTTGAGTTGGCTGTTGATACACAAAAAAATAGAAACATGTTGTGTTACATTATTTTTATTTTATGTCAAAATTGTAGTAACTGAAAATAAGAATAGAAACGGTAATGTTGGTTTTAGAGAATGAATCATGAGCAAACAGAAGTGCACGGTCACTCACAAGAAAAAAGGGGAATTAAACTTTTAATTTACCGGTAATTGCTGTAATAAATATCACACCATTTTCCCCAAATCTACTTAATTTGTCCTTGCTTTACACCCACCCCCTAAACAATTATAAAATAAGCAAGACCTGATTCCCGACGTTGCCCTGGGTAATATAAACATAATCTGACTAAAAGTATTAAGTATTATTTTTGAATAAATGTATTATCCATTTTTTTATGGAGTGATCTGTATGGGCCGTCGTTGTGTTCCATAGAATTTTGTGTGTACTGTGTATAGGCACTGTTTATTAATATATGGATCAAAAACTTTATTTATGAAAAAATGGAAGTAACATCTAATAATTATAAAACTTAGGAATCATTTATTAAAAATGTATAATTAATATTGGAAATTTCGGAAGAATCGAATTTAAATAATTTTAATATACTTGGAAATAATTATTTTATAGATTTTTTCTCGTTATAATTCAAGAAATTACAGTATATATCAATGAGATATTTGTGTGAAAACATAATAATATTGAATTAATTTACATTTTCATATAGGAAATCATGGCAAATATAACAGAAAAAAAATGTGACCTCAGCATATATAATGTTAAAAGTTGGAAGGATTGTAATATATATTGTTCCGATTTCATAAAATAAAATGGAGGTATTATACGGTAGAAAAATTGTCCTAACCATGTATTTTTCGAGAAAAGCAGTTTACGTATAAATTAATCCAAAATAAAATCAATATAAAAGATTTCGCAAAAAACTGACGTTAGTTGATTTGTGATAGATTTAGAAAACATATACTTGCGTATTAAAAGTAGTCAGTAAATAAGAAAAGTGTTTTAAGACGTCGATAATGTAAACACGATTTTAGTCTCGCATTTTTATTATTTTCGTGAGCTGAAAATATTTTTAACATTATTAGTAATTTATTTTCGTTTTCTTCTTTTGAATGGTACAAAGGTTATGATAATAATGTGAATCTATTCTGAATTGAATCGTGTTACATATAGGGGTAAATTCTATGGTGCGCTTTTGTGGTCAGTATTATAGAGAATAGGTCTTCCCCACGAAATACATTTTGAAAAACTGAAATAGTACTGCCCCCCCCCCTCCGCCTGCATGTGTACTGGTACACAGATTTTCCGAGAAAAAACAGCTTCATCCATCATAAAGGCAATGAAAATGTAGACGAGAAAGCATTGCAAAATGCTGAAACCATTGGTTGTTCGTTTTCCATACTGCTTCTGCGATGCAGAAATCCTTCTAGACTGTTAATTGTGCTGAAAAAAGTGTGATGTGCATCAAGAAAGTTTTGGTTCTCAGAGTGACAGAGACAGTTTTTTTCAATTTTCAGTACGGGTTATACTCAGAATACAATTGCGAATTATTTCCACTCGATCATGGCTGACGGAACGAGAGCATGCTGCACCCATGAATTAAATGAATGGTTTCCTTCAAAATATCGGTTAGATTCCGAGTTTGAGAGAAAGATCCCAAAGTTCAACAATGAACACTTGAAGTAGGTCGTCGGTTACATCGGTCGAAACGTTGTGTAAATAACACTTAAAATGAGAACAGTATCCGGACTAATCTAAATATTTTTTCCTGTGCATAATATTATACGATCGAGGTGTTATATGCACGGAATATTCTACAAAAAGAAAACATACAAGGATGTAACTGATTCAATCACATGTCAAACAGTTGGCGTTCTGTACACAGATATAAATATCGGAAGATATGTTTACTACCTAAGTGAAAGGCCAATATGTGGCAACATCAAAAATACTTTGGATAAAACACATAAAAATTAAAGTGTAAGCGATTTTCTTGGCACATATTTGCATCCACAGTAACAAGTACATAACACCTTAGACATATACACACAAAATAAATATGTTACTTGTTTACATATAAATATTTAAATCTATACGTACTAGTATAATTATTTGGGTTGGTAGATCTGTCTGACATCGTTTGGAAATGATTTGAATTACTTAATGATGGAAAAATGTAAATTATAAACACTATACCATATACGATGAATTAAACACAAGTTGATATTTAAGCATACTTGAATTGTAACTGAGTGTTCATACTTTCTCAACAATAGTATCTCAATTTTAAACAACGTTAAAAAGCTCTAAACTCACTGTTTGTACATTGTAAATACAGCTAAAATCTCTGCTCCATTTTCCGCAATGCTGCACCCCTGTTCTTATTTTACGAGTACTTTAATAGCAAATACTCCGATGAATTCACGACACCTTTGGTCACACTCGACGCCTAAACTATCGACAAACAAAGCGCTATATTTTACTATAAAAGTCGTCAGAATCCAGCCAGTTTTCTATGCTAAAATGTCGTTCCTCGAACTGTTCTCATTATAGCATTTTCTCTCTGTGCCTTTCTATTCTGACTATACTAATACGTTTTATGCAATATGAGCGATCAATGCCATACTTATGATGTCCTTGTAAGTATAATCCATAAGTCAAACATGGATCTTGTGGGGTCTGCGTTCACGCCTGGTCCACAAAGTATGGAAATAAAAAATCAAAAATTAAAAAAAAAACGTTTACAAGTGTTTTTGATATAGATGTACATTAGAATAGTTTGTAAGTATGTGTTGACTTCAATAGAGATGGTATAATAAAATTGTGGGGTCTGCGTTCGCGCCTGGCCTCCATAGAATAGAAATAGGCACAAACTTTAATAAAGACTTTTCATATCTATCTGCGTAAGTATACTTTGATAATTATGTTTCAGTTTGAATAAAAATGGTATAATAAAATTATGGGGTGTTCGTTCGCACGTGAACTCCATAGAATGGAAATATGTCACAAAGTTTAACAAGTTTTTTTTTTAATATAGATCCAAAGAATATTGTGATAAGTGTTTCAGTGTGAACAGATATGGTATAATAAATTATGGGGTTTATCTATTTTATTTTTACTTTCATCATATTTTGCTTTGGTTTTGATACCTCCAAATTCGAAGCTATCTCTTTACAACCGTTCCTTTTCATAACCTATCATACTTTCAAATATATACATATATATATATATATATATATATATATATATATATATATATATATATATATAAGTATATGTAACATGGCGTAATATATGAAAAAGGAATGAAAGGTTATTGCAACTTCTCTCCCAAGTTTGGGAGTTGTAAGCATACCTATTTGCTTTGATTTATTTTAATGTATTGCTTTTCTCCTGATGACTTAATGACAGAATGTATTATATTATATGGTTGACATAATAATTAGTGAATGGTTTTGCGCTACAAACAGGTGGTGTCATCATAGTGCATGTCAACGTACTTAAATGAATAATTTTAAGATTGACATCTTGAAATTTGGTATATATATATATATATATATATATATATATATATATATATACCAAATTATATTGTACTCTTGTATACTCTTGTATATATATATATATATATATATATATATATATATATACAAGAGGAAATAGTTTGATAATATAAGAATATATACTGATGTATGTAGATTTATTAATCAATTTTAAACAAGTGAATACAATATAGTGTGTATGAGTTATGAATCCGCTTAATGACAATCATTTCGAAGCCTAATGCTTCTCGTCAGCAGAGGACGATATGTGCTATGTAATAGTCTACAGATGCGACGTCTAGGAAAATATATATTAGAAAATCTTGTAAAATAGTACACATTCGAGTAGGAAGAGAGAGGGTTGTCTGAGGGATTATTAGCTAATTATTGTACTTTCAATTAGTTAGATTTTAGTAGTATTGAGCAATAGGGGATGGAATATACTATTGGGAGTAGTTACTATATACTATTGGATTTTATTGACTATTTTTTTAATTCCATTTGCACCCCAAACAAAGCATAATGCCACATTGATATAGGGCGTACTATCAGGGGCATAAGTCGCAGGGATGCTATATAGGGAAATAAGCAGCATAATGTCTGCTCACATTACACTTAAACTTCTGCATCTGAGCATATTTGGAAAATCGGGAACGCGTAGGGGTGCTCCAATGTCTAGCAATTCTGGGGAAGAAATTATTAGAGTAGAAAGCCGTCTTACATCTATGGACCTCTATTGTAGGGTGGAATTTGGCTGCTTGTCGGATTTGTCGAGAAGGTACAAGGGCTTGTAGTTTGTCGGATTATATACCATTAAAATATGAAACAGGCAAAGGCTGAAGCATTTGATCGATGGGGCAGAGGCTGAAGCTTAGATGAGAGTTCAGGACCTATCAGTTTGGCGAATCACTTCTGAATTAATCAATTGGGAACCAATGATAGTTTCATGTGCCGATGCATACAAAAAGAATAAAGAATAAAGAATAAAAAATAAAGTAAAATAAAAAAATGGATTTGTAGGCGAAAGCGAAAAAGGATGCTGACTATTGCCAATATGTTGCAATACCCATATACATCTACTGCTTTATTTATATGGATCAGTCAATATATTATATGTTGGATACAAGCAAACATTTTAAACATTGTTGCTACTTATTTGACAGCTATTTTTCGAGCCATCATTCGTTTCTATGAATAGTGAAAAAATGCCAAATGGTCATTTTAGTTGTTATTCAGCTTTAGATTATTTGTATAATTTGTGACTAACTTTCAATATTTATAAAAAATGATTAAGCATGTAGTAAAATATGTATATAACTTCGGTTAATCGAGCAAATATACATTCTATAATATACTGAAATTAAATTTATATGTACGATTGTATTGCCATTAATAGTTGCGGTTTATTGTTACGTCGTATATTGTTCCGAGAAAGCACGTGCTCATACGCATTTTCCTCCCGTGTTCGGATTATATAAACATTTAGGCTATGTTGTTTAACTTATTATGATAAAAAATTGCAACTCTGTGATCAGTAAACCGTTATACGAGTTCCTACACAGAATAATCGCACATAGTTACGTGCGCATAAAACAAACATAAACGAGTACACTCACGCACAGTTTTTTTTTAGTGATCGTGATGCTTGCGTCACGTGAGAATATTCGAATGGCATCATTGACAACCGTAACTCTGATGACTGTGGTAGCAAAGAAAGGAGGGAGCTGCCAGTTGACGGACGACTCTAGGGTTCATGGCGACCAGGATAGACAGGATATGACAGTAATGCTCACTCAGAACAACATTGGAAAACAGAGAGAGAGAGAGAAACGGAAGAAGACAAACGAAGACGTGTGTAACAGACGAGGAAGTATAAAAGGGGGAAAAGGGTACTTGCTTTAAGTGGTTTGATAGCTTTGATGAAAGCTAAGTCCGTGGAGAATATGAGGGCCGTCATGAAGTGACAAAGACTAAAATTACTAAAACTGTAACAGTTTGGAAATTCTAACATAAAGAGAAAACACAGATATTTAAAAAAAAAATGCAGTGATGCACATAGTTATATAACGTACACGAGGCACCATATTAACAAGGCCGATAGGCATTAGTCGCGTGCTCTCGTGTAAGGAATGAATGCGTGAATGTAGGATTGACATAAAATTCTTAAAGATAAACTAAAATGACCGAAAAATGGGCTGAAATGACTGAAATAAATAAAAAGTAAATGACTTAGAATGACTTTAATGGACTTAAGGATGAATTGAATAATCTTAAGAATGGCTTGAATGCTTAATAAATAACTAGAATCCTTCAAAAACAACTTGAATGATCTGGAGAATGACTTGAATGGCTTTGAGACGGACTGGTTGTAAAATGGGTGATCATTTTACATTAAATTAATACAGAAAAGTGATCCACCACTTTATATCACAAAGGTACAAACATAAGTACAGCATGTAGTAAGAACATATACTACACTTTGATCTTGGCCAAAAGGCCAAGAAAAGGGTATGTATCTGCTCTTCCACCGAGCAAATCAGGCAGAAGGCCGATTTTTAATGTGAGGAGTGAAGGGGAAATGGGGACCAACTCCCCGGGGAGTAGGGGAGCTGGATAGTGATAATTGGTATGGAGAATTGCCCCTACATTGACCAAGGTCTTATATGTGGAGGAAACTCCACATATTGTCTTTGCTTGCAGTATCTGCCGGAACAGACACTACACTTTGATCTTTGCCAAAAGGCCAAGAAAAGCTTTAAAACCTAAGAACAGCATCTCTTAACAACAGACCTTTGATCTTAACAAAAGGGCCAAGCACAAAACTGTTACGGACAGACCGACCGACAGACCGACCGACGAAGTGACTTATAGAGTCGCTTGCACGTGACTAAAAAGTGAATAATGTAAATGCAAATTAGAAAATGAAAATATATGAAATTAAACTGGTAAAGTATAAGAAAAAAGATTACAAATTAATAAATGATATAAAGAATAAATAAAATGATATAAAAAAATTAATAAATGATATAAAGAATAAATAAAATGATATAAAAAAACATTAGGGTAAATATTACAAAGACTGAAAAAGCAAGAATACAAGGTAAATAATGTAGATGATTAAATTCTGAGCACAAACAGAGGCTACTTGCATGGAATGCATAAAGACTGAAAAGAACATGAAAATCAGTTAAAATGTGCAGCATACAGTAAATTAAGGTAACTCATCTTTTAATAGACGCCGTTGGACGGTGGATGAATTTCGGTCAGGCAAAAATATACTAACAAAAACATTTAGACCAAGTACACTCCCAAACGCCTAAACACACCCATTATATATATATATATATATATATATATATATATATATATATATATATATATATATATATATAGGATGCCCCAATTAAATGTATACAGTCTTTAAATTATCTCAATATGCTACGCCACGTTCCCAAGAGAGGTTTAGGAATAAAAATGGCACTTCGGACAGGATAGATCACTCCTCCCCTATCATCATGATGTAAAAGCTTATCTTGATAGTTATCTGCGAAACAATACTTAGGAAGAAGAGGACGTATCAAATACTGTCCATGCTTAACGGATTTGATCCCCCTCATTGATTTTTCTCTTTTGTTGGGGTAGGAGCATGTTAAACACAGGGTTCACACCATAAAACGAGCTACAATAAAGGAGTTGAAAGCAACCATTGAAAGCAGCTGTGTCAACATACCAATTAAACTGATCACGAACATTTTCAATTCAATCAGTGAGCATCCGCAGCTGTTCATGGAGCACAATGGCCAACAACTTGAATACGCTCGATAATTACCTGGTATATTTGTTTACAGCATTTTGATGTATGAAATTTTTCTTTCTTATAATATATGTTGGCGTTATGGTCATTTAAAAAGTGTATATATTTTATTGGGACAATCTGTATATATATATATATATATATATATATATATATGTATATACATATTTATTTTCTCTAACTAAACACACTTCCATGAGCAAAGTCTGTTTCCTAAAACTGCACGTCTGTATAGCACAATACTGCAGGGCTGTTGCCCAGCTGAATAAATTATCGTCATTTTCAAGTTTAATGAAAACATTTTTTCTTGGATTCGTCATTTAAATTGTCAAATTTTGACGACGTTTAAACATTTATCATTACAGCTTTGTTTCATAATCCACCTTATATATATATATATATATATATATATATATATATATATATATATATATATCTGTTGCATCATTATCATCAGGCGGCTTTTTTCTATATAAAAGATTACTTATTATTATTATTATTAATATTATTATTATTATCATCATCATAATGATAAAACAAATATGGTTGAAAGTATTACCTATGGTTAATTCTTTTTCTGGAGTCATCGGTGTGGAGGTTAACCGTTTTGCTGGTAGACCCTCTAGATATCAGACACCTACTAGAAAACCAATAATCACCAATTTGGCAATTAAAATATTACTTAATTGATGCCTTTATGATTTTTACCCTTTCACATAAATAAAAAGCTACAAAATATAAATAAGATTACAATGTTAATTCCGTTAATTTGATTTGACCGCTTAATATATGGTTGCTTGTAAAAACGTATTAATAAACAATATTACTTCTCTTTCCGCATAAGTGTCGCGTTGGCTGCAGTGTCTATGGGTTTATACTAAACTAAAATATTTATTACTCGTATTCGAGATTCGATTTGTGCTACCAACGGAATGGCTATCTCCACACTGACGATTCCTAAATGGATTAGACAATTAAAAATGTTCATTTTGAAATTATAAACGCGTCTCTCTCTCTTTCTCTCTCTCTTTATATATATATATATATATATATATATATATATATATATATAGAGAGAGAGAGAGAGAGAGAGAGAGAGAGAGAGAGAGAGAGAGAACAACAGGAGTATGAAATGAAGTCACAAAACTATATATTGGTGGATATAGATTGATTCATTTATTGAGTAAAGGAATACAAGCAATTATTTGGGGGATAGAAGGGACTCTTTATGCCAAAGCATTTCGGAGCCTTATGCTTCTCATCAGAAGCTAGGTAACATGGTGCAGATGCGGCGTTTAGCGTAGGGTTCATTAGGAGCGAGCGAAAAAGACTAAGTGAAATTAAAGAATGTTGGAGGAAGCTTTATTGAATTCTAAATAAAGGAGAATATATATCTACTGTCAGATTTGTTTGCTAATCGCGACTCCTCTAATTCTGGACTCGGTTCACGGATGGTCTTGTTTGTCAGCTGACGCAACATTGCTAGTTGTCTGTCTGTACTCAGGTTCCCTGCCGATTACACCGTTCTGATGTTTGGATCTGTCGTTAGGTAAGTGCACAGCCCGTAAGGACTGTATACTTTTGGACACGTCATGGTGTATGGTTGTTCACCACGGTCCTGCAGTGTTTTATTTAGCCGACTGAAGCCGTATTCGCTGGTAGGATGTTCGAAATGCCAACTTATCACGTGGAAGTGGTCGACGTCCGAGCAGTTCTTCAGTCGGCTTGGTCCGGCTTTGTGGTATACCACAATGTTTGGTCGTTGCTCGAGCAGGTTTGCTAGTAACGAATTTTCTCGATCGTTCTCATCGAAGGTGCCTGATTTTCGGAAGGGAGGTATATGCTGTTGGTGTGGTTTTACGACGAAGGAGTTGGTCCGTCTCCATCTGTACACCCAAGTGTACGGTGTTAGTTTTCGTCCGGCATGGGTGTCGGAGAGGACGTAGTCGTTGAAGCGGGCCTTCTCCTCGTGTTGCGTTGCTGCCTCCATCGTCGCTGTCTGCGGAGCCTGTCCCAAGCCGTCCTATTTATAATGATTTTTCCCTTAGGTTTGCACATTTTTGTGGGATCAGATTTCGCTGATCTAGCATATATATATATATATATATATATATATATATATATATATATATATATATATACATATATATATATATGTATATATATATCAGAAAGGCGGTAGCACTCTCTATATAGGGATGGCCCGTACACGCCTATATACGCCTACAAAACAAAACCATACAAATCTCAACTAAAATCAACTTATAAGTTTCAAAAAGCACATATTCTTACAGAGAAGCGTCTTACGAATCCAGCGAGTGTCAGAACGTCGGTTAAAATGTCAAAAGAGAGCAAAAAAAAGGGTACAAAAATGGCCAATTGTTCTTCTTTCTTCTTTCTTCTTCTGCTTTCTTCTTTCTTTTGAGACGATGTATCTCGGTGTACGAACGGTCTCTGACAGCAGTTCAAGCATCAATCGACTGCTCTTTACACGGAGAAGTGCAGTGACCCATTGCTTTTTAGCTAACTCCATAATTAAATAAGATTACGTGTAATAACAAGTTTTAAACACTATATACCCAATGTAGACAGACCACTTCGAACACGGAATTTCTCTCAAAAGGGACAGCTCCAAATAATACACCGGATGCTCACAGACGTTCCAGTTTGCCAGTGGCCTATATTTCTTGGACGCTGAATATTTGAGATGAACGTTAAGGTTTTTTCTTTAAACAGTAACCCACCAGCGTTAATGAAACCACGAAATCTATCTCAGTTGATCAAAATTGTTTTAAGAGTAACCTATCAGCAAGTACGATGTCAAAAAACAATGTTATAAAAACGTCTGTCGCTCTTGGCAGAAAGACACATGACTACTGTCAAACTACTGAAAAATAAAGAGGAAACTTGAAATTCTCACGCATGCGCAAAAATACACTATAGCAACCATTGTTAAATGCAGCTGAATCTCTTCGCTCGCTAAGAAAAGTAGATCAAACCAGTTCTTCTAAGAACTCACCAAACGCCAAAGGAAATAAGTTAAATTAACCGCAAAAGAAACTGCAAGAAAGTCATCTTCTAAGAACTCACTGGAAGCTGACAAAAAAGAATCAAAATCCAAGCCCTAGCCACAAAAATAACTAGATATTGTGGCTACTATACACAATCTACTAATAAAAACAAGTAAGTTTTCTAAAATAAACTACAATAAATTAACCAAGTAACCTCACACTGTCACTGATTAGGACTTCATATAAAGATAACAACTACACTATTGGTGTATATACCGTTCCACACTTTAACTATTGGTGACGGGGCAGTATCTCAATTCTACGAGAGTTGTCTTGCTATAAGATAAGTGATATTATAGTAAGATACACATAAGTGTTATATGTTTACATTTAATAAAAAATGCCAAAGTCAGCACGTAGTAAAAAAGCTCAGTGAAATATAGACTATGAAAAAAACAAAGTCAAGGTATTATCTGAGCAAAAAGAATACTATCAGAAAAATGCTGAAATAATAAAAATTAAGTATCATGCAAATCCTGAGGCAAAGAAGGCTGCCTCACCTGCTGACTCAAAAGCACGGTATAACAGGAATCCAGAGGGGGAAAAACTGCCTCACGTGCTATTTATAATAAAGAACCAGAAAAAAAGAAGGCTGCCTCACGTGCTGACTCAAAAGCACGGTATAACAGGGATTCTGAGGAGAAAAAAAGCTGCCTCACGTGCTCTTTATAACAAAGAACCAGAAAAAGAAGGCTGTCTCACGTACTCTTTATTACAAAGAATCAGAAAAATATAAAGGCTGCCTCTCGTGCTGACTCAAAAGCACGGTATAACAGGGATCCCAAGGGGAAAAAAGCTGCCTCATTCACAAACTATTATAAATATAAATATCAAAAACTGCCAAATCTTTGCCAAAACGCCAAAGAATGAACCAAGAAAATTTTAATAGTGAAGGTATGAACATTTTAGAACTTTATAATACTCTAACTGTTTTATCAGAGAGGCGGTAGCACTCTCTATGTAATATAGAACCGATGGAGGACCAAGAGGCAACTCCTAAGGCCCAAAACCCAAAGACCTAAAACCCAGCAGGAAGCTACCTGCTACTAATGGAGACGGCAATGAGCCGCCTCCTAAAAAAGACAATACTATCATGAATGTAAGTTTAAAAATAAGACTGTAAGTAAAAATACTAATTAACAAGAATAAAAAAGCATTGGAAATGCAAAAGGATATAGGGATAGTATGCCAAAAAGTATACAAACAAGATAGCTATGAATTGCTAGGCACATGGAAATAGAATTGCATCCAAAGTATAGCCCTATAGCTTTTTACAACCGTAATAATGGCACGGGATGAAGATTGGAGAAAAGCTATAGGGCTATACTTTGGATGCAATTCTATTTCCATGTGCCTTGCCATTCATAGCTATCTTGTTTGTATACTTTTTGGCATACCATCCCTATATCCTTTTGCATTTCCAATGCTTTTTTATTCTTGTATATATATATATATATATATATATATATATATATATATGTGTGTGTGTGTGTGTATGTGTGGGTCTGTGTGTGTGTGAATGTGTTTATGCATATGTAATTATTCATTTAATAAGTTTCTTTAGTAGTGAACACACGAAAGGAGACAAACTGTGCTAATTAAAAGAACAAAATACGTATTGATCAAATTACATTACTGAGAGAAGTTTCAAGGTGTCGAATATCCGTAAGGAGAATCTCATTTATCGAGACACCCGGTAGTGAATTATAAATTTACCCTCGCTAAAGTGAACGTGTTTTGTTTTAGTGGTACAATTATGTAAATTGGGTAGAATGTTAAACTATTATCATATTATATATGTACACACACACACACACATATATATATATATATACATACATATATGTATATATATATGTATGTATATATATATGTGTGTGTGAGGGTGTGCGTGAGGAGTTAATTGTGTAAAAGGAGATACTGTCGTTTTTTATGTTTGACGAACTTGCTTTAGTTTATTGTGTTGTTTCGTGATAATATTAATTCTTAAATCAATTAGTTTGTGTAAATATAGAAATAATATATTTTTGATGACAAAACCTGTAATTGCAACAGTGGGCGCGCGTTACAAATTTGAAACTAATATATATTCTTGGTGGAGGAAGTACTTATGGATTTTCAGAATATTAGAATTATGTCAGTAGTGGAGTTTATTATATGTATATATGCTCTATTTAGTCGTATTGAAAAGATGTGCAGTGAATATATATTAATTTGAATTACAACATAATGAGCATTGCGGAAAATAGTAATCGTTGCCATTACCGCTAAATGCATAGTTCTTTCTGAAGAAACAAAACATTCTCATACAGTTAAAATACTGCGATTCTGGTTGAGACTAACAGCCGAATTGTTAGAAATTATAACGCTACTATGAGAGTATATATATATATATATATATATATATATATATATATATATATATATATATATATATATATATATTAGACAACTCATAACCCGTTGAGTCAGTGTGTGTTATAGCTTGCTATGGAATGGTGAGTATACAGAAGTTTCATATAAAATTACATTATATAGAATATATCTAAAAACGCGCAAAAATTGAATGCACGCGCGCAGGAAAACAAACGTGCAAATCAATGAAAATAATACACTATTTCGCGGACGCGCAGAAATTGAATGCACGCCGCCTTGAAAATAAACATGGCGACTAGCAAAAACAATACAGAATACATTGGATAATAAAGGTCTTAACACTATTTCCCTTAGATTAAATGAAACATCGTTTATATAAGAGAGAGTGTAATACGTGTAAAAAATTGAAAAGATGAAAAGAAAAAAAAAACAATGAAAGACTGTGCATTGCACTGGTCCACCTTTAATTTTGTCTGTGTTTTTGTGTTGTATCTTAGAAATATCAGGGAATAATAATTAACTCATTAAGTAATATTAAACAGTTAGATTTTTTCAAAGTAAAGTAAAAACAAAAAAGAAAAATCCCTCACACAGGTGTTTTGAAGTGTTTCTACATATTTTAAAAATGTTCGTGATAAAATGCTAACGATTACATGTCTCGCCATGTCGCCAACAACAACAAGTGGGGTTTCATTTTACGTTGAATTTATATAGAAAAGTGATACCCCACGCTAAAATGTTAAATTTAAATCATTTAAAAAAACATTTTTGTATAATTTTTAAAGGTTGTCAAGATGTCTCAGCCGATAAAGCAAATTTTATTTCTTTTTATGGGGTAAACTACACTCAAGTAGGTCTTAAAAATACCAAATATTTTTTTAAATATGTAAATTGAGCAAGTTGCATTTTTTTAATTTAAAAAAACATAGTTGCTGTGTTGTTTGTTCAAAAACAATCCACAATTGCAATGAAAAATACAAATAAAATAATCGAAAATAAATAACACGAATAATGTAGTTTTTTTAAATCAAAATCTAGATTTTATCATGCACAACTAGGGGGTAAAAAACATTTTTAAAACATATGTAGTTACACCTGAACATTGCTCTCCCCTTAAAATTGTTTCTTGTGTTTTTTGTTTTTTTTTCAAGAATTTATGCGGATTATTGGACACTAAGCTACAAAGTACAAGAATCAATATTTAAAAATTTGGAAGGTGGTTCAATTTCACATACAACGTTTTAGTTAATCGATCCCCCATTTTAAGAACCGATTAAGCGATTAAGAGCCCGCATTTGACGTTGGCTCTTTCACCCCCCCCCGTCATTATTATTATTATTTTGTTTTTACAACTTTCTACTTTAAGAAAACTTCGGTTTTCTCCCCCCGCCTCAGTCATTATAAAATTATTTTGAGATTAAATTTTCTTTTTTTTTTTTTTTTGGATTTGAGAAAAGATTTATTCAGTAATAAGTGAAAAAAGCCCCAGGAAATAAGACAATACAAAATCGTATGAAAATACCTTTTTTTAACTTTTTCAGCAAAAAATATGCAAATTGAATATGTTCGTGTATTCCATGTGTTTTAAACTATTTCCTGCATAAACATAAGGGAAACTTTACCTGCATTTTTTTATATATGATAATTTGTTGATTAAAGGTCCTGATCTGAAATGGAACACGTACATCAAGTCTGTTGCCAAGGTCGCTGGAAAGATGGTGGGATCCTTCTACCGCTCCAGAAGATATCTCACTACTGATGCAATTCTCTATATATATAATAGCCAAGTACGTCCAAGGATGGAATACTGTTGCCATATCTGGGCAGGAGCTGCTAAAAACAGCCTATCCTGCCTTGACAGAGTACAAAATAGACTTCGTGGCTTAGTGGGGGATGCCCTTTTCTCTACCCTGCAACCTCTCTCCCACAGAAGAGACGTTGCGAGCCTGTCCTTGTTTTATCGTTATTTCCATGGCAGATGCTCGTCTGAACTCCAATCTCTGGTCCCCCCTCGCCAATCTTTCACGAGAAACACCCGTCTAGCTGAATCCACTGTGAAAAATTTCCCCCACTCTATATCTGTGCCTAAATCAAAACGCGGATTCCATGAACAAAGCTTCTTTCTTAGAACTGCACGCCTGTTGAACTCTGTTCCGTCTGCCTGCTTCCCTCCGGACTACAATTTGGATGTCTTCAAGTCCAATGTTAACAAATTCCTAATGAACCGCCCCCTTAAGTAAGCACTTAAGCAAATCTCCTCCCTAACTTAATGTACTTGCAATAGCCCTTATCCCTGAGTGGATTCCGGGCCTTGATAAGTGGTGATCACTGTGTAAAAAAAAAAAAAAAAGGTCTTATATATAATGTATAGACAACGCTGGTTAAACTTTCAAGTTGTGTAAGCATTAGAAATCGGATAAAAAAAAAGTAAAGACATGAAATAAAACGAAATACTGTACTGAAATTGTTGGAAATTGTGTTTTTACAACGGAATCGCCGCTTATCAAGGCCAAGAGGCCACTCGAGGAAAAGAGTGTACGGTGGTCCAAACATTATACTAATCGTTGGAAGTGTAAATTTGGTAAATTGGATTACTTAAAGGGAACGGCTCATCAAGAACTTGTTTTCATTCGACTTGAAGACGGCCATATTGTAGTCAGATGGAAAGCAGGTAAACGGAAGAGAGTTCCACAGATGTACAGTTCATAGAAAGAAGCTGTGTTCATGGAATCTACGTTTAGGTTCAAGCACAAACGGAAATCATCCAAATTGTTATTTACAGCTGAAATACATTGTTGTGACATCAGTTCTAGTTTTGTTTTTTTTTAACGCCAGTCATAGAAAGGA
This sequence comes from Euprymna scolopes, assembly GCF_053919585.1. NCBI lineage: Eukaryota > Metazoa > Mollusca > Cephalopoda > Sepiida > Sepiolidae > Euprymna > Euprymna scolopes. The sequence goes on from NC_136497.1 coordinate 90,802,023, forward strand.
TATATAGGTAGACTGATAAATTGGTATATAAATAGGTAGATTGCTAGGCATATTGATAAGTAGATGAATATAAACCTTTAAATGAAATACAGATCGATCTGCATATAGATGTACAGATAAATATATTGATAGAGTGATAGATTGGGTGGCATTTAGATAAATCGAGAAATAGATAAATGCATTAAAGTATAAACAACCCTTAAAAATATCGATGCTTAAAATTTACGATGGAAAAATATATTTAACAGATCGAAAAATAGAAATATATATATATATTTGTGTATGTGTGCGTGTGTGTGTGTGTGTGTGTAGATTCAGTGATATATGGATACATACATAAAAGACGTGGTTAGCTAGATACATATATACATGTATGCATGCAAACACAGAAAAATCGATATATAAAAGTATAAATAATTCTTCACCCGACATTGATGCTTAAATTTCACGAGGCATAGACATTCTGTTCTGATCTTTGAGGCAATTCACTGGCATTTGAATTTGTTTCATTTTCTTCCTCCTTTAAAAATGCGCCGATTGTGAATCTGATTCTGTTTCTTGCTATGTGTGTTTTTTTTTCTATTTTGATTAAGTCCAAAAATAAAATCAGAACGAAATCGGCGAAGCGCAATCCAATTTTATTGCAATAATTCATCTTGTGAGTCGAGCTCTTTTGACAGGCTAAACAATTTTAGACGCCTGACTTTTTTTTCTTTGCTCCAACCGTCGTGATCTTTTTATGCATTTCTTTATCATTTCTATCGTTTGCGTATTTTACATATTTTGTTTTTTTCATTTCATTGATATTGTTATTTCTTACTCTCTGGGTGTTCTTTCAATAAGTGACGTTTTATAGGTAAGAATACGCAGCGTTTACTGAAAACTGAGGGACAACACGTCGCACTAGATTATCAATACACTCTACTTGCTCCAATGACCACTGTTGCAATTCTCTTTGCGTTAGTACACCTTTTTTGCCATTTCGATTTGGTTGTATCTGACGATTTCTTTAATTTGAATGACAATACCGCCCCACCCCGCCGCATTTCAGTAGTCGTCGTATAATTCCAGCCAAAGGTCTTCACATCCTTGAAGATATTTTAGATTTACTGTCCGCAATTAGCTTCAGCTATGTCAGATTACAGTATGACTTTTTTATATTCCTGTGACGCAATTATTTATAAATTAACACAGGTTATTGAGTCCGTGTTAATAAAATACAACTATATTGTAGCGTAGCCGTATGAACGCTAATAGTTTTCGTCAGCCAGATACAATTCGTAACATAAAATTCGTTCGTTATAAAAAACATATAAAGATATTATTTTATTATTTGTCTCGTATGCGTCCGCTCCAACTAGAGACAGTGAGGGTGGGCAAGAGATTGAACAGCGAGCTCGTCTAGGGTTGTTTTCTAATGCTGTCGGTGCTTGCTTGCTTTCCCTTCTGTTATATTTCAAAGTTTCAAAGATTTGCTCTTCTCAGATGAAAAATAATATATATATATATATATATATATATATATATATATATATATATATATATATATATATATATATATGACCTGTTCCCTAACAAGTGTTCATTCCCGGCAGCTGTATGTGTTAATTATTTGACTTTTCACCTCCGGCGACATCGGTTTTGGTAGCTTCATCCACAATCGGTAAGTGCGTTTTCGTTACTGACTGTCACGTGTGTGCCTGCGTGTAGGCACAGTTTACACACGCGGCAATATTTTATCTTACATGTGGTTGTCCAGTGTCACGTCTATGTGTGTTGATTTTCGCACTCTAGAATATGTTATTAATATTTCAGTTTAATTGTTTCAGTACTCCTTTTTATTTAGTTTTCCAGTTTATTATTTTTGATGCTACGAAAATTGTTATTATCATCGTAGTTTTCTATGCTGCCTTATTCATTCAGCCTTTTATATACTAATGAGTAACAGCTTACCAAGACCCAATGATCCCTCACAGATAACAGAGAAAAAGATTCTTAAATGTAATTTTACCTAGATTCTCATACCGATTAAGAATTTTAGTGTGCTAATATCGGTGATTAGGTCTCTCAGAAGTAAAATAGCATGTGGCGTTCACGTTCCTCTACCGCATGTTGTACAACTGACCCTGCAGAAGCTGAAGGAATTGGGCTACGAGATTCTGCTTTATCCGCCATATTCACCTGACCTCTCGCTCACCGATTATCACTTTTTCAAGCATCTCGACAACTTCCTGCGCGAAAAATGCTTCAAAAGCCGAGGTGATGCAGAAATAGCCTTCAATAACCCAATCTTTTTCGGAAATTCAGATGTCTATGTTAATAGGATAAATAAACTTGTTTTTCGTTGGCAAAAATATATTGACTCCAATGGTTCTTATTTCGATTAATAAAGTTTTTTTTTATGAAAAGAGTTATGACATTTTGAAGTTGAACGTCAAAAAACGACATCATTTTTGCACCAAGCTAATAATTGCTGGATAAGTTTTATAGATATGAGGACATAGAATCTAGATTAGTAGAGGAACTCCCATAGAAATAACTGTATATAAGAGAGAGAGAAAGAGAGAGAGAGAGAGAGAGACTAGCATCATCTATGCGAAGGGGAGACGCATGGTAACAAAAAACAATCCCGTCCAGAAGTTCAAACAGCTTTTTTTGTGTTCGACCTCTCAATTTAAGTCACTGGGTGTGGTTAAAACGAAATTTTATATTGCATACGATTATTTACCTCGATGTTTAATATTATTATATCTATAGATATGTTTATTATTATTATTATTATTATTACATATAGGTATGTCGTGTGCGTTTCTAATGTATCGGAGGATTACGTTAATTTGATTTGACAGCTTAATATATGGTCGCTTGTAAAAATATTAATAAACAATATTACTTCTCTTTTCGCATAAGTGTCGCGTTGGCTGCAGTGTCTATGGGTTTATAATAAACTCAAAACTTATTACTCGTGTTCGAGATTCGATCTATGCTACCAACGGAACGACTATCTCCACACTGACGATTCCTAAATAGAGTATATATATATATATATATATATATATATATATATAAAGTAATAGCGTTCGTGTGTGTGTTTGGTTGTGCGTACAATTCCCTATGATCAAAGAAATATAAAGTATCTATAGTGTGTGTACACCTCTCCTGGTCAAGAAATATTAATGCCCATTGTAGGATACTTCTGTCAAAGGAGACATTTATTTTTATGTGTAACTTCTAGATATAGCATTCTTCACATCACATATACAGCGACTGAGTTATGGTTATTAGCATATCACATTATATTAAATCATTTTAAATAATTAGCTCGATTATATTACTTATTCGACATAATAGCCTCGTTAATACTGTACTATTTAAAAATGTAATTTAAAATGAAATTATTTAGTTTATTTTCATTTCAATTCATATTTTAAACTTAAATTTACTTATTATTATCGTAAATCTGAAACCTTTTAATTTTCAAACCAGAAAACCAAGGGGAATAACTGTGATAGTTTAATTCTTTGAGCACGTTATTAAATATTTTCTATAATAGACTTGTTTTCATTTCGAAATATTCTTCTAAGTTGAATTATTATTTTTATTTTTAATTCGGAGCCAATTTTTTTTGCTTATTCTTAATTTTTAAGTAACCTTTTGGTACTCATGCAGAAAGAGTCCACCCGGCTTTCTCCGGAACATGACGCCAACAGCCGGAGTAAACCGAACGTCGCTGAGGAAATTAAGCCAAGCGTCGCCGATAAAAGAATAACAAGAAAAGAAAACTACCTTAAATTTAAAAATTTATTAACTGTAAAGAAAAATGTTATAATAATATTTTTTGTTTTGTTTTGTTTTTGCTATAAATATATATATATATATATATATATATATATATATATATATATATATATATTTGGTACTCATGCAGAGAGTGATCCGTGCTGAAATAATAACGTTATTATTTAAAAAGCCATTCTTAGCATGGGGACGGTGTTTTGTACCTATTCTGTATATTATCCTTACAATTGAATAAAAAAAATCATATAAAACTTTAATTAAACGTGGGGATACGATTTTAAAAAATAGCGCGGATTAGCACCATAATTTTTTAGATAAATAATGTTAAAGATTTTTTGGTCAATGTCAAGTTTCTTTACAACTCCTCAAAAAACTTCAAAATGACGACTTTTATAGGTTTTCGGTGTGTTTTTTTCCTTTTTTTTTACAAAGTGGTCACGAATTATCAAGGCCCGGAAGCCACTCGGGGATAAGGGTTATTGCGTGTACAGTACGTTAATATTGAGATTTGATAAAGTGTCTACTTAAGGGGGAGGTTCATCAGGATTTTTTTATGCTGGACTTAAAGACATCCAAGTTGTAGTCCGGTGGGAAACAGGCAGACGGAACAGAGTTCCACAGGCGTGCGTTTCTAAAGATAAAGAGTGGGGAAAATTTTTGACACTGGTTTCACCTAGACGGGTGTTTTTCGTGAAAGATCGGCGAGAGAAGACCAGGGATTGGAGCTCAGACGAGCACCTGCCATGGAAGTAACGAAAAAACAAAGGCTCGCAACGTCTCTCCTGTGGTGCTGAAAACAAATATCACATTTAAATTGGGTCATGATATGAAGAAATTACTTTTTCAAAAAGTGGGGGATCACTGTCTTATATAAATTTGACGTAAAATGAGAACCCACTTTCTGGCCACCTAATAATTTCTTCATATACTGTGATTTTCGTTTTAAGCACCCCCGAAAACTGGTGCTGTTTTTTTTAACTAAGAGATTCGTTCATTTTTTATAAGTTAGGACGCTAATAATGCCGTCAGTAAGCTTACATTACCGTTTTTTTTAGGTGGGTATTCAATTATAGAACTTGTATAGTTTTTAGCAGGTGCTTCTGTAGTTCAATTAACCGTTTTTCCGTAAGTCATACGCCGATATTTACAATTAAACCATTAAAGCAGAATCGTTTAATATTTCACATAAATTCTGTTTACATTTGGGGGCTCCACAGTCCCCGAATGTAAACAGAATTTTTGTGAAATATTTAACTGCTGAAGTACCTGTTAACCACTATACAAGTTGTATAATGAAGAAAAAGTATGCTTTTGTAAACTTACTGACAGCGTCCTAAATTATGAGATGAAAAAATGAACGAATCTTAGTAAAAAAAAAAAACAAACAAAAAAACAGAGCCGGTTTTCGGAGATGCTGAAAACGAATAATATCAGTTATATTTGTTTTGATATGAAGAAATTACTACTTGGGCAGAAGGTGGGTGCTCATTTTACGTTAAATGTATGTAGGAAAGTGATCCCCCACTTTTTGAAAAAATTTCTACATATCATGAAAATTACTAATCCGCCCCAAATTTAAATGTGATATTCGTTTTCAGCACCACCGAAAACATTTTAAAATGTTTTTGAGGAGTTGGAAAGAAACTTGACATTGACCGATTTTTTTTTGTTCGAGAAAACGTTCAAAGGTAAGTCAAATAAACATTTTTTTTATAAAGTTTTTTTGGGGTGTTATTTTTATTTTGATTTTTTCTCAAGGAAACACCTGAAAACTAGAAAAATTGAAACAAAACTGGGTAGGATAGATCTTTTTCTTTTTTTTTTTCATATTAAAACAGATATTGTTGTTGCTTCCTCAAAGAGTTGTTTTATTAATGGTGTGTGTGTGTGCGTAAATCGTATTCCGCATTCGCGCTGGGGGTATTTCTGTGTTGCTCGCTCAAACGCCCACAATGGCAATTGTAGGCCTAGACTTAGCAAAAAAAAAAAAGGTACTAGTCCGGATGATGTCAAGGTTCGGCATGCGGTAGCCTGACACCTCCAGGCAGAGCCACCGCTTACCTTTCCTTGTCCATATGACGCACAAGTTTTCGTCCGTGCCAGTAATTTTTTTTTTCTTAACAAAAGTCGAGGAATCCAGTTGGTGTTTCCAGCTTCTCACTTACGGCTGTAAAATTCATGTTTGTTTTGTTTTGTTTTCTGACGGTAAAGTACGAAATGGTGTGCTTTTGTTACTAATTTATTTCTTTTTTTCCTCTTCCAAATTGTCTGCTGCTGCTTTGAATTTTCAGCTCGCGCAAACGCGCGTCGCATTGAAAATCATCACGCTACATTGTCATTGGTTCAGCTTTATCTGTTATCAGACGGCTTAATTTCCTCGGCGACGCTCGGCTTACTACGACTGTTGACATCATGTTCCGGAGAAAGCTGGGCGTACGCTGAGTTACGTCTGGATCACTGTCTGCATGAGTACACACCTTTTTTTATTTGTTATTGTTGAGTTATCCGGGTTTTTTTTTTACTGTATTTCGTAGTTTTAATATTTTCCAATATTTATTTGGATATAATTCATCGTTCTGTTTATAATTGTTTATTTTTTATTAAAAACATTACATCCATTGAAGTATAAGTGGTTTGTTTGCTATAATTATAGGTATATGTGCACTAAACAGAGTATAATACTTAAAGTTAAATTCAAATTTTGATAAATATTTTAATTTAAACGCGAAAAAACAACAATTGGGACGCTGAAAACGCACACAGTAAAACAATACGTTGTAAAATGCTCTTATGCTTTTCAACGAGTTAATGTAGATTTATTTGTATGAAAATTGCGTTAAAATAACTAAAACGTAGTACGGAAATGAACGATGTAAAAAAATGCAGAAAGTATTAACAATTTTTTATCTGGATAATTTAAACGCGAAAAAAAAAACAATTGGGACGCTGAAAACGTATACAGTAAGACAATACGTTGTCAACGGGTTAAGGTGGATTTATTTGTAAGAAAATTGTGACAGTATAGTTGTAATACAGAATAGTTGCAAAAGATTCCCACCCTTCCCATGTTTAATAATAATGTCTAAATAATAACGTTTATATTTCAGTGTGCAGATCAAATTCTGCAAAAGTAGCGGTTTATGTTTATTTATTAACGCTGTTATATGTTTATGTTTATGTACGCATACGCAACCGGAAGTCATAAATCGGATGTTGGGTTACAATACCCGTTACAAGGTCATTTGAGTTTTATAATTATATAGATTTAATAGAAAATATATTTTTTTACCATATATGATATCACATACATCGCTATAGTATAAGTGTTACCATAAATCGGTATGTTGTTAGCTTACCGACCCCTCGGCATTCGCCTTTGAATTGTTATCTTTTATAAGTTTTGGGGGACGCTGAAAACGAATATTGCATTTATTTCCTGCGCAAACGACTTGTTCTTCATATTTGAAGACATTTAGTATCCAACTTAATCACCACAGTTTGGCAAGCAAGATGGCCGCTCGTGCATTTACTAAAAAACACCAAAAAGAGCCAAACGAGCCAAAAAATGACCCCAGGCCTCCTTTCACTTTCTCATGATTGGGCAAATAATTATTTTTAGGATAAAAAAATGACATTTATTTTCATTTTTTGACACAAACCGATTTTTTCTCCTGACAACAATTCTGATAATCAAACCCGTCGCAAATTTACCATTTGCATATGAACTCCTTGACCCTGGAACATTTTGAAGAAATGTTAGTTTCAATAAAGTGGGGAATCACTTTTCTATGATAATTTAAGCTAACATGGGTACCTACACGTTAACCCTACCCCCCCAAAAGCATTTTGTTTATATTGGGGCGGGGGGATGTTGGGGCCTTCTTGTAATTGAACTATCTAGAAATTTTTCCTGTGAAGGGGTGTTTTGCAATGAGCATAAATAAAAGACAAGGTCAGACGTTTAAAACCATTGGCGTAGACCTGGCATCAGACTTCTTGAGTCACGGTATGTTTTATGTCTCTATAAGGACAGGAAGTACAGAACAAACTCTACATTCTGGCTCCAAATCAAAGAAGCAGAAACGTAGTTTACCACGAGGCTCTTCAATGAAATGTTCTACAAAAGGATATGATGAAAAACTGTTATGATCTAATTGTATTTTGGTATTCAATGTGTTAGATAAGAGTTAAGCATCGAGTTGAAATTTTCCTCCCTCTTACGACATCCACTCACTGGAAAGGTGCCTACAAATCGCGTACCCAGGTGTGCAGAAAAGTCCTGTGCGATGCGCGGGTATCTTTGCTAGTATGTATGTATATATATATATATATATATATATATATATATATATATATATATATATAAATTACGTACGAATCTCACACACGCACACACACACACACACACATATATATATATATACTAGCGGGGGTACCCGGCGTTGCCCGAGTGTTTGTTTCCGGGACGGGGGGGTTTAAAAATTTTTATGGTAGTATGATAGGTAAGTAGGAAGGATCAAACCCGGAGTCATGAGTAAAAGTAGGAAAATAAAGTGTGAAAAAAACAAAAAAAACATCTGCAACGTTAACAGTTCGGCCACCAAGAAAAGTCCATTCCAGTTGTTTAGGAAAAAAAAAACGACTACGGTAGGTCGGCGCGAACGTGAAAATATTATGTGAATTGTCCAGCACGCTAACCACTACGCCACAGAGCACTGCAGCTTAGTTTAGTGATTTTAAATAACTTCACATGAAAGAACTACGAAGCCAAACCGGTGTTCTCTTCTCAACTGTTCCTTGTGAACGATCCCCAAACGGTGTTAAGTGGTGGCAGGGGGAGGAGGAATTTATTAGAGAGAAAATATTTTAACACTTCCATTGATCTTAACTGATTTTGGCCGTGACTTCTTAGCAGAAAAAGTATAGAAATCTAAGATTATCGAGGAATTTGAGAAATAATAAGCCTATAACACACCTCAGATATTGTTCTGCCGTTTGTGCATATTATATTTGCATGAAATATCTTGATTTTTAATCCTATTAATGTCAAAATCAGCGGGAAAAATGAGTTCATTTTATTTATATAGAAGAAGATAGAAGATAGATAGATAGATAGAATAGAAGAAGAAGAATAGAAGAAGAATAGAGAAGAAGAAGAGAAGATATATATATATATATATATATATATATATATATATATATATATATATATATATGATGAAAATAATGGAAATAGTATTCCGACAAAATAGAGAAATGAAAAGGAACATGCCGTATTAGGTGTTCATCAACATTTCTTCATTTCGAAGTCTCGAAATAAAGACGAAACGTTGATGAACACATAATACGGTTTGTTTCCTTTTATTTATATATATATATATATATATATATATATATATATATATATATATATATATATATATATATATATATATATATATATATATAGGGTGACCCCAAAAACCAGAAGACGTTCAATTGTTTTTCTGAGCATTTTACAGTCAACGGAGAAAAAAGGCTAAAGACTCTAGTCTTTTGATGTGATGTTTTGAATATAATAAACTAGTTATGACCAAAGTTTCATTTCGTTCGGACAAAACACTAAGAAGCTACGCCTAATTAGAGTTGGGGGCCGTTTTTTGGGGGTTCAACGATTTGCCCTTTGAGAACTCTACCAAACTCCTCCGACAATTTTGGGTCTACGCACTTGAAATTTTAGATATAGGTTCCTTGGACATGAATCTCACTTAATAACTTGATTTGAGCCCAAAGTAATAAATTTTAAGGGGGCATAATAGGAGTCAAAGTTTTTTAAAAAATTGACATCCGCGGTCTCTTCCAAATTGCTCAGACAATTTCTGGTCTAAATATTTGAAATTTTACATAAATGGTATTCAGAGATAGGGCAAGCTTTTTCATCAGTTTGGGTTGAAAAATTTTAGTTAATAATATATAAATGTATGTATGTATGTATGTCTGCCTTAAACTTTCAATAGAGGCGACGGATTTTACCAAGATCAATATCGTTTTAAAGATCGACTACTTTTCAGACGACAAATATCGAAAAATTGGCTAAAAACATTAATATCTTCCCATTCAACTAGGCACTTTTCTACAGGGGGTCACTTTTTTCGCCGATATTTTTGAAAGTTATCCTTTAGATTGTCTTGCCTTAATTTTTATAAATGTCGCTTCCGGTTTGGCGGTGGTCGTAACAGCATAAACGTTAGGTTTTGCCCCGGTCTTTTTCCTCCTTTTCAGTACGGGTTCGAGCCTGTCTTCCTCCTACCACTTTTATTTTGGCTCAACAGACACATCCAAACACCCGGGTAACACCGGGCTGAAATGCTCGTATATATAGAAAATGAAATACGAATCACGGTTAAGTTTACCAAAATAATCCAAGATGGCAAAATTAAATATATTATAAATAATGAAGAGTTTATATTTATAAAGTAATCTCTCTCAGATGTAAAAGCTCGTTAAAACCAAATAGGAAATAAAGCTTATCATAAGAACAAGTAGCTGATAAAACATGTTAAAAACACTTTGAAAAAAGTTAAAAACATATTTAATTTTAAAAAAGAATGCACAAGTGGAGTTTCGACGAAATATTTCCTTTTCACCAGAGAGTAGGAATTAGAAAAATGCATCAGGGGGGTAGGAATTAGCAAAATGCGGGGTCGGATTTCGCTTGCAAAATTATTTAATGAAACTACAAGCAAATCATAGACCTTACTTGGTGACAAAAAGTGAAGCAGGCGGAATAGGGTGAAAAAAAAGTGAAGCAGAGGGAATAGGGTGACATCATGTGACATCACCTTTTTTACCCTATTCCCTCTGCTTCACTTTTTGTTACCAAGTAAGATCTATGACTTACTTTTAGTTTCATTAAACTATTGGAGTAACAATTGGGAAGACGATGGAAGGCTGAAGAAGCGACAGATATATATTATAGAAACGAAAAACATAGAAAACGATATGTTCACCAAGTTCAGTGTCGTCAACAAGGTCAGTTTGTTCGCTAGTGAACCGGAAAATCGGATAGAAAGTATAGGTGCGATCAAGAACTTCGTTTCTAATAAAATCGGCATATGATAAAATGCCTTCCCCGGTTAATCGTATACGATGGAGATTAGACTATGATCATTAATGCGGATGTGGCAAGAGAAGAATTATCAAAAATATTTTGTTCAACTGTGGCTTGAAACTAAATCGATATACATGTGAGTATAATCAAGTCTTAAAGGTCTAAAAAGTCTATTGCACCCAAAAGTAGAGAAGTGTAATGAATTACAACCTGCAAAAATTAAAAAGGTCGAGCATGATTTTGACCCTTTAACATCTATTGTTTTGGGGGTCAAATCAAATTAAAAGGTTTGATCGATATCCAAGTAACCTACATTTCAAATTTTCAAGTGTTTAGACCACAGAAATGGCGGAGGGGTTTGGTAGAGTTTTCAAAGGTAAAATCGTTGAACTTTAACCCGTTTAGCAGCCAAATTTATGGCCGAACCCCGATTAAAACGATTTTTGTAAATCTCAATATCATTTATGTCAAATCTCAAGTCTGTAGACTGAAAATTGACAGAGTAGCTTTGTGGGGAAATGTACACACACAAACAGACGCAGAGAGACAGAAAGGCAGACAATTTCACTATTATATATATATAGATTGGGTCCAATACATAGAAATTATTTAAAGAGTTTTTTTTTTAAATTGCTCGTGCACCACCACCGAGAATCAATAACAAAACGTTTAGATTACGATTTACTTTTTTCCTTTGACGTTAATGCCTAAGATAAGACGACATATTTGATGCAAGGCTAAAAATTAAAACTTAAACTAATAAAAATTACGTTACGCATGCATATTCCTAATGTCGTCATTCGACCTTCACCAGGCAATTTTTTTTTAACTTTCATCATTTTAAAACCCAAATACAAAGTTTCGCATGGGTTCGATTACTGTATATATAAAGTTTCATGTCGGTAGACTAAAATCTGACAGAGGAGTATGGTAGTCTAAAATTTTTAACAAATATATGTACACATACATAAATATATATAGAAAGAGGTTTGCGCTTATTATAACATTTTAGGCTAATATTATATTATAGGTTAAATCGTGTAGAACGCCTGCATGAATATAAAAACCTAATTTTAAATTAGATAGAAAAATGTTTTGTTTTTATTAATATTAATATAAATAACCCAATTTCATAGGAGTATAGATGCACAAACCAAAATTTATAGGAGTATAGATGACTATATATTGGACCCAATATAATATAAATTAAAAACGAAATCTGCAGTTATCAAAATATTATATTTAATTGCATCTAAAATCTGGGCAATGCAGGGTGGCCTTATATATATTTACTTATATATATATATATATATATATGTGTGTGTGTGTGTGTGTGTGTGTGTGTGTGTGTGTGTGTGTGTGTGTGTGAAGAACACACGCATACGTGCATCTCTTTTATTCGGTAGCATGTGAATTCCGGAAGATAAGTCGGAGAAGATATTGACAGATGAATCAGCTTCCATTGAATTACATATTACTATAATGCCATTTTCCCTACAGGTGTCATCCACGAGAAAAATAAATATAATTTGTGAAAATTTGATTTGTAACTTCACATGAATACGCGCAACTTGTCGATATTCAGCACTTCTGGAAAATCACAGATTATTAAAAGAAATCGGTGTCCATCAGAAACCTACTTCCCTTTACTTTTTCTCACACTGCATGTGAGGAATGGTAGATTTCAAAACCTATGATTCGTCGAAAATAATCACGGGTAAGACAGGAGAGAGAGGTTTGGAATTAGTTAGCGGGTAAGTTGTGGGAAACGAATGTATTACAACGTTGTGTATCTCTAATTGGTTTATAATGATAATCCAAAATTCATAAAAACCTCGTGTTCGAATTAAACCGTAATAAAACACTGACAAACATCTAACATAGACGTTTTCCCCTTAGCATTTAAACTTTCAAATAGCTTCAACTTCAATTACGTATCTTTTAAAGGATTTTGTAGTCGTACATCTGGAGCTTTAATATGCGGGGTTCTTCCATGTATAAACATAAAAAGCACAATTTTGTTTTTATTTGTATACAACAGTTTTAATGGAAAAAATCTCAGAAGTACACGCAACCAAGGCTGCAGTTCGTATGAATTCCTTTACAGTAGCAACTCTCAACTATGTTCTCTCTCCTAGCTGTCAAAACTTGACCCCTTATGTTAGATTGTCGGGTACCAAATTGAACATGTTGTATATTGGTGTAGTATATAACGGGCGTATATATTCTAGCGTATATATATATATATATATATATATATATATATATATATATATATATATATATATATTAGGAAAGGTTGATTTTGGAACTATGAAAGAATAATCCGACAAAAGTTATAAAATAACACAAAAAATAGCACCACTAATTTCTTTTTTTCCAAAATTTTGTATTTATTTGCTAAATTGAATTTAAAGACATCATAATTTGCGATTTTACTCGTAATGTCGGTGACGCTGGGAATATGTGTCCATAAAATTAAAGCTGTAAAAAAAATAATAAAGAATTGATATTTTTTAGTTTATTATTTATTTTCATATTATATTAAATAAAATGACGAAAAAACAAAAATAAAATACCTGAAAATATATAGTTTAAAATGCAAATGACGACTTATCAAACGTCGTTTAATCTACTGGATATTTTTGGCATTCATCGGTAGTAATAATATCTCTCTAATATTCGATTTGTTTATGTTTTTTATTCGTTCGAATTCACACGAATTTAAATATTAAACAAAGTAGACATATTAGTAAAATATTTAACCCTGTATAATTATTGTAATTTATTTATATCTTAATTTATCAGTTATTTTTAAAAACTAAACTGCATTGTACTTTTGTTTGGTAAGTAAAAAAGTAATTTTTAATGAATTTCGCACTAATTTCCAATTTTTTAAAAAACAATTCTGCGTTTTTTCTAACTATATATATATATATATATATATATATATATATATATATATATATAAGTGAAAGGGTTTGTCTGTCTGTGTGTCTGTGTACATTTCTTTACGCAATAACTCTGTCAATTTTTAGTCTACAGACTCGAAATTTGGTATACATGGTACTGAGATTTGGGAAAATCGATGTGATCGTTTTTTTTTCGCCGGAAATTTGTCGATTAAAGGTTCAAAGTTCAACGATTTGACCTTTGAGAACTCTACCAAACTCCTCCATCAATTTTGGGTCTACACACTTGAAATTTTAGATATTTTCCTTGGACATGGATCTAACTTAATAACTTGATTTGAGTTCAAAACAATAAATTTTAAGGAGTCATAATAGGGGACAAAGTTTTAAAAAATTGACCGTTGTTTTTTTTTGTTTTTTTTTTGCTCAACATACAGCTCCAAATACCCGGGTAACGCCGGGCAACCATGCTAGTATATTTATAAAAGTGAATTGTCTGAATGTCTGTTAGTCTGTCTTTCTGTGTATCTATGTGTCTGTGTGTGTACATTTCTCTACTCAATAACTCTGTCAATTTTTAGTCTACAGAGTCGAAATTTAATATACAGGGTACTGAGATTTAGGAAAATCGAGGAGATTTGTTTTCGGCCAGAAATTTAGCGATTAAGGGGTCAAAGTTCAATGATTTGACCTTTGAGAACTCTACCAAACTCCTCCATCAATTTTGGGTCCAAACACTTGAAATTTTAGATATAGGATCATTGGATATGGATCTAACTTAATAACTTGATTAGATAAAAAAACACTAAATTTTAAGGGGGCATAATAGGGGTCAAAGTTAAAAAACTGACCACTTTTTTTTGCTCAACATACATCTCCAAATACCCGGACAACGCCGGGCACTCATGCTAGTATATCTATGAAAGTGAACGTGTTTGTGTATTTGTCTGTATGTGTATCTGTCTTTGTGTCTGTGTGTGTACATTTCCATACGCAATAACTCTGTTAATATTTAGTCTACGGACGCGATATTTGATATACAGGGTACTGAGATTTGGGAAAATCGATGTGATCGGTTTCGGCCGGAAATTTTGCGATTAAGGGGTCAAAGTTCAACGATTTGACCTTTGAGAATTCTACCAAACTCCTCCGACAAGTTTCGGTCTAAACACTTGAAAATTTAGATATAGGATCATTGGACATGACTCTAACTTAATAACTTGATTTGAGCCCAAAACAATAAATGTTACTGGGTCATAATAGAGGTCAAATTTAAAAAAATTGACAGTTTTTTTTGCTCAGTGTACACCTCCAGACACCCGGGCAACGCCGGGCCGAAATATATATATATATATATATATATATATATATATATATATATATATATATATATATATATATATATATATTCTTTTTTACAAATATTTATTAAAAAAATGTCTTGAAAAAGCACTGAAGTAAAGGTGCAATTCCATTTTCAGGTTTACCGCTACTATTGGCTGAAACTGATTCACCAACTTTTCGACAAGTAATCCAATAAAACTATTTTTTTCATGAACACTAATCCGCAACTCTTATTTTAGTATTTCTAAATTAATAGCAAAGGATGTGATATATATTTGGAAGGCTATCAACCGTCGTTTGCCTTTGCTAAATGAAATTAGTGTTTTCAACAAGGTGAAAAGCCTATGCTTTCAGAAGACAAAACAAATAAATAGGAATCATCTACAAAATTCTAGACAGGAAAATTAGATATATTGTTTGATATCTCATCATGTTCTTGCAGACTGCCAGTTTTGAGTTGTGACAATATTAATATCAAATGCGAGAAGAAAAAATGCCAGACTAAGCACATCATCTGCACGTGTTCTCTGAAACAGAAAGTAAGTTATTTTCGATTTTGATTTTGGAATTTATTGTGAAAGGACAACTTACGAGGCGCGTGCAATAAGTAATGCCCCTAAACCACTTCCCATAGGAGTAGAGCAACCAAACTTGGTACAGTTATTAGTCTTTCTCTACATAGGAACCCCCCTGAGTTATGCATTTCTCTCATCGTTTGATGCAGCTCTGGAGACCGTTTTTGTAGAACGCCCCAGGTTGGTCCTCCAACCACTACGTGACTTCAGAAATCAAGGCTGCATTATCTGGGAAACGCTTTCCTTTCAAGCAGAACCTCATTGCTGGGAAGATGTGAAAGTCAGAGGGTGCTATACGAGTAGAGTAGGGAGGATGGGGAAGGATTTCATAACCACACGCCCGTGTTTCTGATCTGGCGACATGCGAGTTGTGGACCGGAGAGTTGTCCTGCAGGAGGAGGGTGTCTTTGCTGATCTTGCCAAGCATTTTGATTTTTATAGCTTCCCTTTATTTTCTCAGAAGTTAAGCATAATAAGCTCCTGTAATTATGGTATCCTTTGCCAGGAAATATGTCATTGCTACTCCGTCCTGGTTCCAGAAGACTGTGAGCATGACCTTGCCAGCAGAGGGCTAAACACTTGCCTTCTTTGGAGATAGTGAGTCCAAATGCTTCCACTGCATTGACTGGGCTTTGGTCTCTGGGTCATAGTGATTGACCCAAGTTTCATCCTGTGCAATCAGCCTTTTGAAAAACTTTGACTTATGTTCTTGGCATATCTCCAAATTCATCCTCGAGCACTCGACGCGTTCTCGCTTCTGAAATGGTGTGAGCAACCTGGGAATCCATCTGGCAGACACCTTATGCATATGCAAATGGTCATGAATGATAGTTTCCACAGACGCTGTACTAATCTTGACATCTTGGGCTATTTGGTGAATAGTAATGCGCCGATCTTCCAAAATGGCAGCCTCAACTTGACGGACAGATGCCTCATCAATGGCAGAAGGGGGACGACAAGGTTTAGAAGCTGTTCCCACAGACTTTCGGCCATGTTTTAATTCACGATGCCAGCTTTTTACAAGGTCATATGATGGAGCATTATCACCATAGGTTTCTTACATTTCATCAAAAGTCTCCTGTGGTGTGAGTCCTTTCAAATACAAACACCGGATCACTGCTCGACATTCAACAGGCTCCATTTCACACCTGATTCAGTTCAAACACCTGTAAAACTAAAACCACAATTAATGCCGAGCTGTAATTTGCCACATAACCCGTAGAGATATAAATCATTGCATATGCAAAATTTCAGCTAGATCCAACAACTGGATGTGGGTCAGGGGCATTACTTATTGCACGACCCTCGTAATATCTAAATTGTGTAAATTTAAAAACCAAAATGAATTTCCACTGTTAAATTAAATATTAAAAGTCATTTTTCCATTATATTTTACATGTAAAATTATTTTTGAATCAATAATCTATTAAACTGCATTTTTAAGATATGTAAATTTGGTTTTAATCTGATATTCCAGGTTCCTATGGAAGGCCGAGAATATTTGAAAGACCAGAGAGGAAAAATAGGGCCTAAAGGTTCATTCAAACTTGGCCCAACAGATAAAATTGCAATAAAAAATGTAAAAGAAAACGAGACAGATTAACACAACAAAAACATTACCAATAGCGTCAGCATCACATATTCAGGATAATCTTCCCTTCTATACTTCTCCAACTTATTCCTCTTCTCCAAGTGATGAAGCAGAGGATTACAAACAACCAAATACTCCTTATAACCTGACAGAAATTTCAAGGTATGTTCTTGAATTAGTCAAGGGTTATATATCCGCTAATCTTGGAGCCAGTCTTGCCAACGTCTTTCTCCTTGGTTTGAGGGGTATGGTCCTTTTTATCCCTGATATAGATATAAAGAATATCTATATAGATAAATGTAAAATTGATATGGCAAGGGTTAAAGTAAAAAACATTCGGCTATCAAAAGCACCATGAAAATATGAAGAATTCTCTTTGCATATGAGTAGCTGGAAGGGCAGAGAAAGACACACAGGTCTACAAGCAACCAGTGGATCAAAATGGAATTAAAATTCTCCAAAAAAAAAACAAATGATCGTAACGCTACCTAACAATTATAAAGGAAATACCAAATGAAAGTATATATTTGACTTACAGGTTCCTCCTGATAATAGAACAACCGGTACTGTTCTCCCAGAGAAAGTGCCTTATGTTTTAGAGAGATTTAAAAGTTTGAGCACTATTAAGTCTGTACTTGTTGACAACACGAATGTAAATACAGGTTGTGAAGGTGGACTCGTTACATTTTTAGAAAAGAAAAAGACATCTTCACATTACCGGTTGCTCCTTACACCAAAATTAATTACCATTAAGGGCGTTATTCAGACATTGGGTAAATTATGCCAAATAATTGCAATAATTTTCCATAAATTTATTTTCAGCTGTTGAGAATCCGTTGGAGGTTCATTTTGAAATGGAAGATATGGATAGCATTAGTAATGGTCAAAGACTACTCTATGCATATGCACTTGATATTTCTAGGGATAAGGTGAACCTTAGAGTTGCCTCATGGAAAATTGGTCCAGTAAACCAGGCAAGACATGGTTAACTTTGGCCATTAGACTCATGTGCCTATGGAGCCTCACGGCTCCAAATTGGATTTATTTTATGTAATGTACATCCTGTTGCACTTTTTAAAAACATCATTGAACATTTTATATCTATATCATTAATTGCTAGATGAAAGATAATGTTTTTAAATTGCAACAAAATGTACATTATATAAAATAAATCCAAGGTAATGTTTTGATTCAATTTAAATTAAATGTTTATACCTTACTTTGTAAAATTTATAAAAGTGCACTTTGAAGATAAATAAATTTCAAATTAGAACCTTTATTTTTAAAGCTTATAGTAAAAACATTTTGTTTAAGAATTTTCATGCCTTGGAAGAAATGCTTTTCTAACTTGTATCTTATCTTTTTAAGATTATATTTTAAAACTCTCCTCTCTATTTCAGTTTGTATTTCTCCTCACACCACAACTCATTTTCGCAACCCCTCTTTGTATTATTACAGGTCTGAATATTATCTCTGTTTCAGTTTGTATTCCTCCTCACACCACCCCTCATTTTGCAACCCCTCTTTGTATTATCACAGGTATGAATATTCTCTGTTTCAGTTTGTATTTCTTCTAACACCCCAACCCATTTTTGCAACCCTTCTTTGTATTATCACAGGTATGAATATTCTTTCTGTTTCAGTTTGTATTTCTCCTCACACCACAATTCATTTTTCTTTTTGTGCAATCCTCTCTTTATAATACAGGTCTGAATAATGAGAAAATCTGATTTTTTTAACAAAAACTTTAAAATAACTTTTTAGATTAATTTTTTTAAAACTTCTTTCAGAATAGAAAATCTTTCAACTTTAATAAGGAATAAATTTCATATAGGTTTCATTAACAAATATTCAGTTCATAACGAGAAAAATAGAGATGAAAATTTCAAAAGGACTATATAACTGGTTACGATCAATAGTAGTCCCCGCCAGCGAAAGTCTTTGCTATTGTTTCTCTATTATTATTATTATTATTATTATTATTATTATTATTTTTATTATTTAAAATATTTTGTGTCCTGCTCTTTCGCGCGATGACTAATATATATATATATATATATATATATATTAAATCGCAACTTTATAATATATAGAAATCGATAGAACCTTAACTCTATAATATTATATAGAAAATCTACAAGAATTAAAACATCATATTGAAGCGTATTTTACGATCTGGTTGCGCCGGGCGTCCCTGCTAGCTTGGATAAATACTTTTGCAGTTTTACCAACAGAGCACTGACACGCATAAGTTCAAGTCTAATGTGAACAAACATCTTGCTACCTAACTCCCTACATAGTGTCCCTGCAATTTATGTCCCTGATAGTAGCCCCTGCGTCAAAGTGGTACTATGCCTTGTTTTGGGTGAAAATGAAATTAAAACGTCTGCATTGCACTGTAGAGAATATATAGTTAAATTTATAATATTATTTTTGTAAAGTTTAAATGCAAAAGTCAAATATCATGTTTCAATTCTTCTCTAAACATCACTATTTATTTCGACCGCAACCTGTCATATGAAAGGACTTACTATTGATTTTCTATGTCTTGCTGACGCTGTGATAATGGCTTGAATAAAAGTTTTAGATGAAAAAGTCAAGTATCATATTTCTATTGTGATTTAAACAGAAATATTAAGTTCAAACGCACCCCTGCCATATCAAAGATTCTACTGTTGATTTGGTAAGTCAAATGTCGGACGTTAGGCTGTACAAGTTTTTTAACTTTGATCAAAATCTCCTATTGCTTGATTCATCGGATTATTTCGATTATCGATTATCGATACAAACCTGTCTAATAACACAGTCACATAGAGTACTGCTGTATAAAATTTCATAAAAATAAGCCCAGTCGCTTTGAAGTCCATAATGAACGAACCCACACACACACAAATTTCCTTATATATATATATATATATATATATATATATATATATATAGTTGAGATGGTAATTAATAAAAACTGAAAAAAGTGCTCAATACTGTTGTAGAGCAAATATGCGTTGTTTTTTTGTTACCGTATCTTTCTGTTAAGTTACATTATTGTTTCGACTAAATTTATATAAAAGTCTGAGGACGCTACAGACGGCCAAAAAAAAATGTAACTTAACAGAAATGTGCGGTAACAAAAAATAAAACTTATATATATATATATATATATATATATATATATATATATATATATATAGGTGTACACAAAATCGACATTATTTGAAATTTGAATAATAAACTGCATACACTTACAAAAACGAAATAGTATCATGTTGAACAATTCAGCGTTGTTTATTAAATCCCAGGCAAGAATGTGTGTAGATTGTATAAACAGTTTTATGACAACGCACGGTTAATATTCTTGTGATGTTAGTGACATCAAGTCGGTTCGAAGTTCTTGTCAAAATTGTAAGCATAACTTGTTTAACAATCTCCAGCATCTTAGTGATCATCTGTTTTCGTTATTTTGCACGCGTTTGCACGAAAGTTATATAGACCACCATTTTAATATAAGTTTATAGAGAAATGCCATACGGGATCAAATAAGAAGAAATTAATGATATATGGAATAACGTAATAATGTGGCGTATATTATCATACAAATGTAACCACAAATTCACTATATAATATGGAGTGACAAGTTAGC